>NC_139720.1:150748700-150983700 GCF_964211835.1 Anser anser | reverse complement strand
ACTCTGCAGAGAATCCGTATTTATAGAGCTTGCAATTATCTTACTAAATAATGCAATTCTTCATCCTAAAAGCAATTTCCAGGAAGAAACATTAAAAAAAAAAAAAAAGCAAGAAAAGTACAGAGAAAGAAAAGGCCATTTCTTGCCCCAGTAATCTCTGTGTTTGAGTTTCTGTATGGAAACTGTAACTGATGATTGTACCTGTAAATGTTCATTATAAAACATTTACAAAGAAAAAAAAAAAAAAAAGGCTGTTTAGCATCTAGTATTACTATTATCTCACTAGTAAAGAAAAAATATTTGGAATTTAGTGTTCACATGTTCTCCAGTGATCTGAATTGCTTGTTCTGGAAACACCCTCTCTCAAAGCAAGAATTTTGAAAATGAGTAATTCAGTGCTGAGTAGGACTCAACAGTACCTCATTGCAGGTGTTTTCCTTATCTCCTTTGATAAGGAAATGTGGAAATATCCATTCATATTGTTGAGCATGATTTATATGTACATATACGTATAGGCTTTCTTCAAGTGAGTCAAATAAATCGAACAAAATGATAAAAGGTATTCGGTTTTGGTTTTGTGTTTTTTTCTTTTTGTGTGTGTATGTGGTTTTTTTTAACTGCATTTTTTTTTTTAGCTATGTTGTGAAGACACCACAAAGATTTCTGGCTTTTCTAGCCTGTTTGTTTTACACACTTGGGTTCAGAAGAGGTCCTAGAAGTAGACATGTAGCAATTTTATCATGTTTAAGAGGCAAAGGAATGGGTGAATACTCAAATGTACTCAGCAACTGCAGTTCTCAGAATCAAAAGGATACGGATAAGAATTAGGTAATATTAGACACACACACACACAAAAGCCTTCCAATGTCAATCTGAAGGAGTTTCTTCCAGCTTTTTCCCATGCAGAGCTTGTCTTGCCAAAGAAGCAGTGGGAAAAGCTGACTGCAGCCTTGATGTTAAGTGATAGCTGAGAGTCACTAGGAATGGTAATGCTACTAAAGTGGAAATGAAAATACATTTTTTCTTGCACTTTAGCTCTTAACACTAAGAAACCTTGATTTTAGACTGATGGCTGCAGGTTACTCAGATTGAGAGTGGAAAGTCTAAGTGGAAAGTAAAAGAGTCTATACTGGATTCCATGTCCTGTAACAAGATGCCATAAAAAACTGTCATCAGACCCTTTTGTGAATGGGCATGTGCTTGCAGAATGAGCCATGAATGTTACCTGTGCTGTATGGCAATCAATGCTCATGAATCAGAGCCACTTGTTACAATAACTTGCTAACTAGCAATAGGACAAGAAAGAATGGCCTCAAGTTGCACCAGGGGAGGTTCAGGTTGGAAATTAGGAGAAAATTCTTCCAGAAAGAGTGGTTAGGTATTGGAATGGGTTGCCCAGGGAAGTGGTGGAGTCACCATCCCTGGGGGTGTTCAAGGAAAGGTTGGATGTGGTGCTTAGGGACATATTTTAGTGGGTGACATTAGTTAGTACGGTGATGGTTGGACCAGATGATCTTGGCGGTCTTTTCCAACCTTAATGATTCTGTGATTCTATGATTTTATAATAGTAAGAACCTCAGCAGACCTGTCTTGAAGTAACAGCATATGCAGCAAGACAAAATAATGTGTAAATATTACATCTACAGTATTTTGTTTTCATTTTTTCAAGACTGTACTTTTTTCATTTAATTTTTAGTGCTTAGAAACAGTGCTTGATTGGCACATGAAAAGAAGCTTTTTAATTTACAGTACAGGTTTCTGCAAGGCTTTCAGTCTGAAGAAGGTAGCTATAGGGATTTGTACCTTGAGCAAACTTTTCAGAATTCAGTGTTGCCCTGATAAAAGTCTGTTAAAGGGGTAGACAGTTGTAAAAGAAGTTGTGCAAAGCTGTGAGGATGGGACAGGGGACCCTGTACGTGCTGGGGGGCTGGACTTCTTCCCCCAAAAATGGGACAGGTTCACTAGCCCAACTGAAGCGCACCTACACCAATGCACACGGTATGGGCAACAAATAGGAGGCGCTGCAAGCTATCATGCAGCAGCAAAACTGTGACATAGTTGTCATCACAGAAATATGGTGGGATGGCTCACTTGACTGAGTCCTGCAAAGTATGGCTACAAACTCCTTAGAAGGAATAGGCTGGGAATGGGAGGCAGTGGGATAGCCCTGTATGTTAGAGAGTATTTTGATTGTTTGATTGCTTATATTTTTTAAGCAGCTGGGAGACGTTTTGCTATTGCTAGCCCTTGTTCTCCTGGGGGACTTCAACTTACCAAATGTCTGCTGGAAATACAACACAGCAGAGAGGAAACAGTCTAGGAGGTTTCTAGGCTGTGTGGAAGATAACTTAGGAGAACTAAGATAACTAAGGAGATTGTCCATCCTCTATTGGATGGGGGATGAGGGGGAGGAACGAACAGAGTGACAAGAGATGAAAATCTTAATATCAATAGCTTTTTCTGTGTTTTCCTTTTAACTTAAGCAATATTTCCTTTTTTTTTGTCTTTTTGGCAGAGACACACATTAGAAAGAATAACAAAAATGCAGAAGGAGTCACCAAAAATGCACTTATTCTTGAAACTTGAAAAATATTCACTTTTCTTTTCATGAAAAATGAGTGGTATATCCCACGAAATCAAGGGTTAGCACGAACCAGGTCGTGGGGCTTGCTAGTAGCTTACATCACTTTCCCATGCTTTCTATTGCAGTAGGATAACTGCTGAGGCAACCCCTGTATTAAGTATGTTAATTTCAGCTTTGTGCAATCACTTTGACCTGCAGGAGGTGAATCATTCAGCCATTTATCTGCTAATCAATTCTGACATCTTCCAAGAACAGGCATAATTAATCACACCTCCCTTGGTTTTGTGTTTTCATAAACAACATTGTTCTGCTGTCAAGATCTCTTGGTTTGATATAGTTGGGAGCATGCCACCTGTGATTCCAGACTGCTTTCTTTCATGACAAAGCATCATGTTGATAAAATAACCTTTTTATTCTAATTTAATTATAATATAGCTTTGTTTAAGATGATACTTATTACGTCTTCCTTCGAAAAGTAATGAAATATACTAATCCTGTGGAAAGAAAAAACATCACAAATACTGGCTTATTCAGATGCATTGGTATAATTCTTAAAATTCTATGTCTTCATTTAAAATGAGTTAAATTTTAAAGCTGAAGGTATCTGTTACCCTTTAAAGTGCATATATTGCTAATAACTGAAACTGCAAGATTATTAGGAAATTACATCTCAATTTTGGTGTCCAGAGGTATCGATGTTATCTTTTAAAACATAAAAATGCTATAAAATAAATTGACTATTATGAGGAGAAAAAACAACTACTACTGGACACAAAAGTAGGTTTTGCCACACTAGTTAATATTCTATTCATGTTTATTATTAGTTTGGATAACTGTGTCCGATAACTGTGTCCACTAACTGTTCTGGTGCTTCAGTGCTATACAACATTGCTCTGGAAATGGTGATCTGTCTCAACTATATATTCTAACTCCTGGTTCAGGAAAGTGCTACTCAAGATCTTCCATGTTCTTCCAGAAACAGAAAGATTTCAGACGGTTTTGGTGATTTTCCTATCACTCTGTTTTTCTCCATATTTGCCATCACATCACACTGAATATATCCAGCTGCACTTTCAGAACATCACGCATTGTTTGATGCTGCATGAGGTATACATGCAGAAAAAGACAGATTTTGTCTTTTTCTCTCAGCATGCATGGTTTTTGTTGTATTTCAGTATCTCAGATCTGTCTGATCTTAAAAGGCTTATGTAAGTCCTCTCACAATGCACTACATGGTAGCAAATCCTGAACAGGAGTGAGGACTGTGAGAGACAATCAAACTGGCTCTCTCAAATGTCACTAATGGACTGTTTCAACTATCAAGCTGAATAGGTCTCAGGCTCTTAGCAACCAGTTTCCCATATTCCACTGAAACAGACCACTTATACAATCTCTAGGGTGACAAAGTCCTCCATCAAAACTAATCTGGGTTAAAGACTACCTTACAACTTTCCATAAAAAATGTTTTAAACCACTTCACATGGCATGGGGTAAAAATACACACATGCAGATAGGCACTTTGCAACAGACAATGCTATTTATAATCAGACTTACTTCAGTGACAAGTTCACGTCTGCATATTGGGAAAAACTGAAGACTGATCTGCAAGAGGTGTATGTGCCTGTGAATTAAAATAAGTTTACAATGAACATCTGACCAACTTAATCAACTCACATTGAGATCTCAGTGTCCTAAGATGGTGGTCCTCTACATCTCCAGATACCAAAATGTATTTGAAAATAAAGTATTACAAGTTTTGAATTCTTCTTATTCTAGTTACTATGAGTCCAAGCTATTTCAGGATTTTCCTCTGCTTTTAAAAAGAGAAGGAGAAGGAACTCATTTAAGTTGTTAACTTACCAACTTTTTCCTGAAAAGCATGAACAGTTAAGAAAATACAACTTTTCCAAATTAATTTTATAAATTTCATTGAAAATGTACCAAAAACAATGGAGATAATGAGAAAGATCAAACAGACTAGACGTCAAGCTAATTAGATGACTTCAATCTGGTCTTTAGTTGTATTCTGATGAATTAAAGAAATGAAAGTACAACTCCAAAATGTCAAAAAAAAAAAAAGGTATAAACATCAACTGAAAAGTTAAGCTATCTCCTAACACCATGGAGCAACTGTGGCACAATGACACATCATTCAAATTGTAGAACATTTTGGTTCATAAGTGAAAACACTTTCTTGTAGAAAGCTAAGAAAAAAGATGTGAAATACATAGCAGAAATACATCTGTTGACAGTTTCAAAATTGCTTTAGGATACAAGGACTTTAGACAATATTCACTTTTAAAATAAGGACAAAGAACAGTTCCCAAAATAAGAATATATTTTTCCTGTGCTTTAAAACACCTGAGAACCAGATACTTGAACAGAACAAATACCCGGTTTTAAAAAAAAAAAAAAAAAAAAAAACACTGAGACAACCACAAGAGAACAAGCAGAGCGGTCTATCCTTCAAGAGTTATCTAAATTCATAGTAATCACCTTATCACCTATGACTTTTTTTTTTTTATAAGCATCTGCCTCTGTATGACTCAATTTGCCACAATATTCTCTTTGAATTAGGCATTGAAATCAAAACTTCTACTCACAGAAAAATTCCTTAATTGTTGAGCTAAATGGAGTGACACTTTCCACCCATCAACTGAAGCTGGTACCCCTGTGACTCTGTCCTGAATCTGTGGAGTCTTGGGCTCTGAACCCCAAGACTGACAATTCCACTGACACATCGGTAAAATCACTCATTACTCAGCTTGATATTTAGGTTCATTTCACTTCTCATCTATTCTTCTTTCTTAGTCTGCTAAATTTCTTATTCTTTACTGCCCAGTTAAAACACTTTATTGGGAACCTTTGCAATATCTTAAGCCTTGAAGAGCATTTAGTGCTGGAAGATACAATTTGGAATCCTTATAATGCTGATGATATATTAAGTCTAGGTCTGAGGATAGATTAAATATACATCTCTCGTTTGCTGTTCAGGAGCTATAAACTTCAATAACTGCATTTAGAAGAAAGAAGGTGTCTAGTTTGTTCTCTAAATGCATAGTTTTACCATGTACCTTCAAGATTCAAGCTCTGAGGAAGAGAGAAACATATCTGCAGCCTTACCTTCATTGTCTGATATCCAGAGGAGATGGAATTTCAGAAATACCTTAACATCAGACTTAACATTTCCACTTTGCCTTGTTTCTAGGAGTGTCCTCACTCAGCAACTTATAACTGTCTTCTGAGGTATGCAACTCTCTTTAGGCATTGCATAAGGAGCTTAGGCACCAGTCCTAGATTTTGTATTCCTTTATGATACTCAAAGGGATCTAATTATGAAGCTTTTTTCATTTTATCACATATTGTACATCTGATGGGTATATGCATCTAAAGATAGAATGCTTCGCCACGTATAATATACACCCATGTAAAGCCTGTTCTATGTAAATAGCAATGGTGTACGGTGTCCACAAAAAAAAAGTGTAGCTTGGCAATTTAAATATTGAACAGTTTATTTCCATTATATTATGGAGAGATCAGCTGCAGAAATAGATTATTCCTATGCCTTTAGCTTGTAAACAATCTTAAACTAAAAATCAACTGCTTCAGGAAGTATGGTACAAAGGAAAAACAAATCCTGCAGAAATGCTTGAGAAAGCTATTCTTTTTATTACATCCAGTCTATGAGTTGCCAACTAATGGAGACGGACCAGCTACATCCATCACTTTGTGTTACAGGTCTCAGTGATGGTGACTCATGATATCTGACAAAAGGTCGCCACAAAAGAAAGCATTGATTGTAACTTTAGCAAAACAATTTTTGAGATTAAGATCAATATATGCAAAGACTTAAATGTGTGGTTACTGCTAGTAAACTGTCCTGAATTTAGCATAGTAAATGTGTGTCTGGATAGATGGATAGGGATTTGATTCCTAATTCAAGTTGTGTGTACAGTCTTCAAAAATTTCCTAGGTATTTAAAACCCCATGCAATTTTGAGGATTAATGCTGCAGTAAATACCTGTTTCTGACTTCTAGGTTGTTCTATCCAACATTGATTTAACATTTAATTTAGTGTATCTTTAGATCTGTTTCTACAGTGCTGTCAATAGCAGTTATGTCCTGACAGGAGCGTGTAATAAAGAAAAATCAACATTCCTCCTAAATACATGTCTCTACAAAAAAATCTGAGACTACTTCTAATTTATGTTTGAAATTCAAGCAACTTTCAGACCAGCGAGCTACGGAAAGAAAATATTTATGGTCATGTTGCTTGCAGGCATATCCATAGGCACACCCTCCCTTCTCTCCATTAACTTTTCAGCGTATTGATTGATTTCTGTGCTAACTGATACAGAAGTAAAGATCTCAAAAGAAAGACACTATGTGTTTTATAAAATAGGAAAGTAGGTAGAGGAGTTTATTAATGCTTTTTCCTAAAAGAAAGGCTAAAACTTGACTTTTCAAACATGATTACATACCCTGCATCTGTATGCAATTTATAAATTGCACATATAATATGAAAGGAACAGGCCCTAGCTGCTGATTGCACTTTTTTAGACATGAAAGCCAATCAAGCACAAGACAGAAATCCACAGAAAATCCAATAGTTTGAGTTATCTGAATGAGAAATTAAAATCTACTCCAATACAAAATTCATGCCTGATATTAATTTTTAAAGCAAAAATATAAGTGAGCATGATGGTTCTACTCAAAATAGGTCTCCCATCAAGGGAATTCTATGTTACTCTTCTGAAAAATCAAGTTAGTGCTTACTGTCAATATTTATTTTGACGTGTCTCTTGTGCTACTAATGTGGAAATAGTGCCATGCAGATATTTCAAATGCAACCTTCAGACACGGCTGGCATTATACGTACTACAGTTACTTGCTGTCTTTTAACATTTATATGTAATAAGTACTCTGATATGTTTGGGGCACAGCTTTCATAAAGACCGTATTCAAGTAAGAAGAGTGGCTATAAAAGCAATCATATTTCAGCCAGAGTATTTTGTTAGTCCTGTAATGTTCACCATTTATGAATATTGGCATCTGACATTATGTCAAAGAGAGCATTTCCTCTGTATGTGATTTACTCAAACTGGGGAGACTTTTTAATTTATTTTTCATTTTTTTTTTCTCAGTATAAATATCTGTCAGAACACAGTAACAGAAAACAAGTTTTCATCATGTAAATTCACCTTTTAACTCTGTATATTTGAATTGGTTTTATTGGTCTAATAATACATTTTAGAATAAATGATGAGGTAAAGCCATAAAGGAATGGCCACAGCTATGTAAAGCTGTTCATCTTCTGAAATACATTGCTTGGAAATTTCATTGCTTCATATTATGACAACACTTTTCACTCAGTATGTCAAAATATTCACCAGAGAATATCACGCAAAGCTAAAGACTGGGAAAAAAAAAAAAAAAAAAAAGATTCCCTTTGCAGTTCTGCCACAGACTTCACAGATAATCCTAAGGAAGTAGTTTATTTTCTCCCATTCACCTATCTGGGAAAGATGAATATTATTGTTATCATAAATGTTAGCATGGATGATTAGTTTGCTTGTGTATGGACACTGCTTGTTATCTTTGGATGGAAAGGAGAGAGCAAGTGCTATATTACTGCATAATTGCAGAAAAATTGCGCAGTGTTGTGTGAAACCTGGTACTTCAAGGTCTACAACTACGTGGCAAATTCATGCCTGAAATGCAATTCTGAAGTAAGGAGCCTCATTCTGACCTATCCTCTTTTGGTTTTAGTTTCTTTGTTTGGTTGGTTGGTTGTTTTTTTTTAATTAAGATAGTTAGCTCTTGGCCCCAGAACCTGGGCCAAGCAACTCCGTGATGTTGGGGAGCAGCTGGGAGATTCATGCACCCAAGCATGTTTGGACCATTACCTACATTGTGAGAGCTGCTGAGTGCCCACTCACAGGAAGTGGATGGCAGTGTAGTGGGTTTACGTGTCAAGGTTTGGGTAGCAGGGGGCCATGGGGGTGGCTTCTGTGAGAAGAATCCAGAAGTTGCCCAATTTTAGATACGGGCCCCACCGCTGGCCAGAGCCAAGCCAATAAGCGATGTTGTTTGTGCCTCTGTGACAGCATATTTAAGAAAGGAAACAAACACACCTGGGGAACAGCACTTGGGAGAGAGAGTGAGAAACAGGTTCGCAGACACCAAGGTCAGTGAAGAAGGAGAGGGAGGAAGTGCCCCAGGCCTGGAAAACAAGTTCCCCTGCAGCCAGGCCCCTGGTGGAGCAGGCTGTCCCCCTGCAGCCCATGGGTCCCACACGGAGCAGATCTCCACGCTGCAGCCCGTGGAGGAGCCCCCGGTGGAGCAGGTGGATGTGGCCTGGAGGAGGCTGCGGCCCATGGAGAGCCCCCGCAGGAGCAGGCCCCGGGCCGGAGCTGCAGCCCGTGGAGAGGAGCCCACGCAGGAGCAGGGGGTCTGGGGGGAGCTGCCGCCCACCCGTGGGGGACCCGTGCTGGAGCAGTTTGCTCCTGGGGGATGGACCCCGTGGTACGGAGCCGTGTGGGAGCAGTTCTTGAAGAGCTGCTGCCTGTGGGCAGCCCCCGCAGGCTCAGTTCGGGAAGGACGGCATCCCGTGGGGGGGACCCCGCGTGGAGCAGGGGCAGAGAGGGACCGTGAAGGAGTGGCCCAGATGAAGTGCTATAGACTGACCGTAGCCCCTGTTCCCTGTTCCCTGCGCCACTAAGGGGCAGGAAGTGGAAGAGGGTAGATGAGGGGAAGGCGTTTTTGGTTCCTTTCCTTTGTTTCTCACTTCTCTAGCTTGTTAGGAATAGGTAGTAAATTTTACCATCTCCCTACTCTGAGTCTGTTTTGCCTGTCACGATAATTGTTGAGCCATTCTTACCTCACCTCTTGAACCCTTTTCATCATATTTTCTGCCCCCTTTCCCTTTGAGGAGGGGGAGTGAGAAAGCGGCTGTGGTGGAGTCTGGCTGCCTGAGTAAAACCACCACAGGGAGAAACTGGAAAATGGCAGAACTTTGAACCATAGCCACCTTGTCCTGATCTCCCTCTGAGAGTTAGTTTAGGCAAAACAGTTCTGTAGCATCTAGTTCTCTGTCTTTTCTAGTTAAATACAAATACAGGTGTTCTGTGGTTAGACTTTGAAAAGATTATTAATAGAAGCTGTTGTGCAACTTGTGCAGCAGTGCCTCACATTCGCATCAGAAGTGCATGGAGTGTGCATGCATAATGAACAACTGCAACAATAATTTTACATCTGACCATGCATTTGGTTTGTGCGTGTAACTGTGGTGGTTGTGATTTCAAATTAAGTATGTTAATGAAAAATGGGCTATGAAGTCATATGCAAATTGTACATTAAAATTTGGTTCAGAAGGTAAGTGTACACATAAATACACCATTAAAAAAGCATTATTAAAAAACATGGATGACTGGTCTTGTGTAAGCATACATATATAAATTCTATGCTTTAAAATGAGTAGCGTGAGTAATCAGACTGTTCTTCTAGATGACTGTTGCATTATGAATTGATATTGCATTATCACTACTCCCACTCAATAACAAAAGTTGATGTTTTTTACAAGTGAAATGAATATTTAAATTCTTCCCACAGGTGGTTTGCCATACTTGGCACTACCTGTCCAACTTTACAAGTCTGAACACTATGAAAGTAGTCAAAAGACAAAAAGTATGTGCAAGCAGTTCATAAAAAGCTTGTCATATCTTGACTCATATAATGATATGATTAAAAAAGAACACACTGAAAGAATGGTGGATCAGTTCTCCCCACTTACCTTGCAGCGATAGAATGATTCTGATGGTATATACAATAGAGCACCTACTCTAATAAAAAGCAGTCATTAAAGCAGTCCCAAAGCAACATCAATTAATAATTCTGCATTACTCAAAACAGATTTTTGACTAAATCATTCTCAAAAAGTAGTTCTCAGAAGGAAATTCCATGATCCCTAGCAAGCAATATATTCTATTGCTCAGAAAGGATTTGTTTCTGTATAGCTAGACATCTAAAACTAAAAGAGGACAGATTTAAACTAGACATTAGGAGGAAATTCTTCACTGTAAGGGAACAGGCTGCCAAGAGAAGCTGTGGATGCCCCATTCCTGGAGGTGTTCAAGGCCAGGCTGGATGGGGCCTTGGCCAACCTGATCCCGTGGGAAATATCCCTGCCTATGGCAGGGGAGTTTGAATTAGATGCTCTTTATGGTCCCTTCCAACCCGAGCCATTCTATGATTCTATGATCTACTAGTATACAAGTAGATAATGTTGTTTGACTATTTTGAGTCACAAAACATTTTCAGGGCACTTTTAACACATTTTCATATCTTATCGCTGGTGGATGTGGAGAACAAGTTACAAGCAAAAACATGTTTTAACATGCTTTAGCTGTCTACAAATTTTGCAGGATAATACAATGAGAGATTTTGCCTGGTGACCTGTCGCCACAGTGAAGTTCTTGTTCCCAACTCAACAGTCCTCAGCAGTACTCATCCTTTCTCTAACCCTCGTATCCTCCATATCCCACTGACTTCCAGGTACTCAGGGAAATCAGCACGTTGTCGCTCAACATGTTGACGCTGAGATCCTGGCTTCTTTCTTAGCTGTTTCCTTCTCTGTTTTAACTCAGAGCTCTGTATCTGAAACACATACCCTTCTGTTCCCCCTCACTGTGGATCTGTCTTGACACAGTTTTCTTATCTCAAGATTAAAAAGCCCCAGTGTATATTTTTCCTTTGTCTTAGAAATCCGTTTCTCTCCACTGAGCTTTGTTTTTTCAGTCCACATCTTTCCTGTAATGTAATGCCTAAAACTAGAGCAAGCATTTCTGTTGAAGTCTGATACAGAAGAGTTAATATATATGTATTCATATGTCTTAAAGCATTGACACGTACTGCATCCTAGCATAAAGTATATGTTTTTGCAATAGCTTGATTTTTTTTTGAGTCACATTCAGTTTGAGACCCACTAAAACCATTCTTTTGCAGGGCTGAAATTTCATCTGTCATTCCCCATAGCATAAGGGCAGCATGATCAATTGTAACACAAAAGACTACCAGCAACCTTATGAAAGATTGGCTTTTAGTAGGAAGTCCTGTCAGGAAATCACTTTTTATTTGATGTTCACAAGTAACATATTAAGTATAAATAGGAAAATATTTTTTTTAAATTATATTCTTTTTTGAAGAGAGTTTACTATTTCTGAAGACATCTATATAAGATTTAGAATATAATAAAAATTACTGAGCTGTATTAATAACCACATCTCCTCTTATTTATAAATGTTTTTATAATTTTAAATAAAGTCTAGAAAAATGTTTATTCAGCATAATTTTCCTTGTTGCTAGGTTGCATCACTATTACATTTTAGTGTCTGTTATAACATTTTCAGTAATCCTTTACAATAAAGAAGAGAACAGAAAAATTTCAGAAGACAGCACAAAGGTCAAGAGTCACTTCACTTCATGGTGAAGATAAAATTTATCTAGAAAACAAACTAATTATTTCTAAGAGCTAATAGGCAACTTATACTCTTTAGCTAACATTATTAACATAATAAGTAAATTAAAAAAGGAATAGCTGTGATACTGATAGAAGTAAGGCCAGAACTGAACAGAAAAAAAAAAAAAAAAGATATGTCAATGAAAAATTAACTATAACAATAGCTTTGAAATAGCTGAATAGCTTATGCAACCCCCATTCTTTTCACCAGAGATACTATTTATTAAAAAATAAATTCCTAGTATTAACTTATATAAATCTTTTATAGCTTTTCAGCTTAAAGAATTTTATTTGACTTACCAGAATCATTAAACTAAACAAATGAAAGAAATATTAAAAAGAAAAAAAAATCTACATTACAAATCTGATTTTTTTTTAATCTTGAATATTATAGCAGAAATTCCCTTATTAAAACCACAGGGGAAAAAAAAGTGATCTCGTATTTACCAGAACAATTTGCAAGTGACTTCTTCTTGTCATAGTGAAGGCACAGTATTTGAAATAAACTGTTTCCATTCTGATGCTTTGTCTTGGAACTAAGCCTAGCAGGCTTATTTATATCAGAACATTAGGGCTCTGCTTAGAGTTTTACTGGTAATGGATTTGCCTCATGTAATTAATCACAATTTTATCTTTTTTTTTTCCAGCAAAAAGGTGCAATATGCCTAGTGAGACAGTTATCACTTAATGCAATTATATAACAGCAATTTCTGTCACATTTCTATAGCTTGAGCAAAGTCACCATATGAATTTTGCATATATTCAAAATTCTGACATTCTTCTGATACAATGAGATTTAGATATCTTCTTTACATCTTTCTAAATTCAAATCCACCATAAACAACTCCTTACACGTGTATTGAAATATATTAAACATCTTCACCAAGGCTTCAGGTGTTATTCTTCAGTTTTCCCTCAAAGTAACAGCATAGACCTCATCTAGTTTGTAACCTTTGCTAGTTTTAACGTTTATTCTATGTGGCATCTTTCTTCAAACAGTGTCGCTTAATATGGTCTGCCAAATTCATTGAAAGCAGGCCACAGCCACTATGAAGGCAGATTGCAAATTCTGGAGGTGGTCACTATTCTATACTATAGAAGATGCACTCAAAGCAAATGCAGATATGAATTAAAGAGATCTGAGCCTCTGTGGCAAATCCTTAGCATGTATTAGAGCTGACTTGAGCAAAAAGAAAGATAAGAATAATATTGGGAGAGCATATTGCACAGCAGGAGATACAAAGAAGGCCCTAGCACAAATGCTGGATAGAGAGTGGCCAGGGAGGTAGTCGCTGTAATTTGTTGACCTGCTCTGAAGGGATCCTGATTTCTGTCCACATTTCCTCTTCCCCAGCAGGAGATATGTGGAAGCATGTCTATTATCTCTGCCAGCTTCTGCTCCCTGGCCTTCTCAGTGAACACAGCAACACAGGTTTCATCTATTTCTTCCCAGCATTGTCTACCTTTCTGTCAATAAATTATCCTTATCTGTTCCTGTCGCCTCCTTTGCTGACCTTTTGTTCTCTATTTACTTGAAACATTTCTTATCATTTATCTTAACCTCTGGTGCAATCTTCCTGTCATTCTCTGCCTTTGCTTCCCTCTCCTTTATTTCACAGTGGCTTAACTTCATTTTGTAATATTTCCAGTCCTTTATAGTTTTTGGGTTTAGATCTTTTGAATGACCCTCTTGCATTGAGAACTTGCGGTTGTTCTTTCTATATTGACCTTTCTGGCCTTCTCATTCTCTTCTTTTTTAAGAGCCAAGAAAACAAAAGAGAATTTATTGCTATACTACCAACGTTCTATTTACAGGTAGCAGTCAATTTGCAAAAGCGTAACTGTTGAGTGAACCTTTTGTTTTTTTTTCCCCTTTACAGCTTTTCTTCACTCTAGAACTCGGGGAAAGGTGATGGTTATTACATCTGAAATCTGTAGATGATCATATATAAAAATATGATCTTTCCTAAGTTATAAACCATCAGTACAGCATTAGACCACAATAGAAAATACTTCCAACATTTCAGGGGCAATCCTAGAGTTTATCATCCTTTCACTCTTTTTGCTTCTTTCTCCTCTACTACTCTATTGATTAGATCCTTTCTAAGGTAGTCCAATACTTAATACTATGCTTAAAATATCTTTGATCTTGAACAATGGGAAAGAAATTTATTTATTTGATGTGAAGTTTGAAAGAAGGGAGCTTTCCACCTTACTTTCACTGTGCAGTTGGAAAGAAAACTTCCCTGATACAGGTGAGTCTTGCTAGTAGAAGTTTTCTATTCAAGTCTGCAAACATTTTCACTCTACAAGAAATTCAATTTTTCAGCTATCACAAAACTGTCTTTCTTCACACACACACACACACAAAAAATTAACACAGGAGCATAAGACAAATGTATACTCAGTATTCACAGGACAGATTCAGGATTCATTAAATAACATGTGACCTTAATATTTTTCAAGTAAGATTCTTATTCTCACTGTCTTTTAAATTTTCATAAATACACATAGCTAGTGTATTTATGTATTATTTTACTAATCAGTAAAACGTTGAGCTTCATTTTTGAGGGCCCCTAGTTAATTGTATTTTAGTGTCACAAAAAATAACTAGAAACCTTTTTTTTTCCTTGAGTCTTACAAAGAATAATATCAGTCGAAATGCCAAATTGATATATTCAGTTTTATCAGTAAGGCCTTGTACAGTCTTGGGAGTCTTATTTTGTTGTTTTCGTATGTTTCTAACCTTCTTGAATACCTGTGTTTTCTTCTTTTTATTTAAAGTGTATAATCATTTTCAGCTGCAAATAGGCAAATCATTTTCTATGAAAAAGTTTTTCATTTCAAAAACTGTTTCAGTGGATTTTTTTTTCCTTACTTAACAGGTACATAAACATGTGATGTGTAGGCATGAATACAGCATTAATCAAAACACGCATTGTCATGCCCAAGCTACCATGCAGCCAGAGACTCTTTAAAGGGCTGTCATTATTTGTTATGGTAGCACCTTGGTACTTGTAATAGCCCACATTAATTTAGGGAAGCATGTAAATACTGCATACAATGCAAACTGAGCTGGCTTTTTACATAGCGTGTCTTAGCACAATCTGAAGCACTCTTTTTCATGCACCTTTACAATGTTCATAGACCTTTTTGTTTAAGAAATATCTGAAACAGAAGGAAAACTACCCCCTCAGAATCTGCATAATTACTGCTGTTCATCAGAGCACAACTCTGTTCTTATTTGTCTTTTTCTTCCCCTCAGGATTCTGACAAAAGCTTTAAAGCTATCTTGACTTTTTAACACCATTTTTAACTCTTGCTTGAGATGATGTCTGTATATATATGCCAAGTCTACACAATGACCATAATTCGATGTTCTATACTGTTTCAAACTCTCTGCACACAAGCTTTTGTACTCCTTTCCTGTTTCACATTGCAGACTGCAAATCTCCTGGATTTCATGATACATGATTTTGTACCTTCTTTTACTATATTTTCTTTGAATATTCTTAACATTTTGGCTTCCCCCTATCTTATGTATTCAAGTGTTTTCTCCCTGTGACTGTTCTTGTTCCTCGCTCCTTCATGGTCATTGCACAGACTGCTATAAGGAACTGCACCTGCTGAATTTCCAAAATGTTTTCAGCTTTTGTTCACTGACCAGATCCATATTTTGACTTTGCTTCTCCTTTTTTTTTTTTTTAATGTGTCCCACTAAATTCAAATAAGATTTTTTTTCTATTTCTTTCATCATATTAATCCATAATTCTACTTGTGAAAAGGCAGCCAGTAGAATCCATTTATTAACTCTAGACTAATAGGTACATGGTTCAGTCCTACTCAGCTCACTTGTTTCTCTAAACAGGAATTCAGTATCTGACAATTTGCATTATTACAGCTACTACAGAGCAGAAGCTGAGCAGAGAGATTTCCCAGATAGTATTAAAAATGGGGGGAAGTTTAGAATTAATGGGTATGGAACAGTTTCCTTTCCAAACTATTGCATACACGGACACTAACAGAAGGACAGTGCTTCATATGCTGAAATATGTGTTAATATTTTGAAACAAGAGAAGCAGCAGCATCTAAGTATGTAACATTTCAGGGATCACTTGTCCTGTGTTTGGAAACCTGTAGTTTAGTTATAACACAAAATGGCATTTCATTTCCTTGGTATCAAAGGCTTAGGTATTAGTTCTGTAATTAAATGGTCCCCTTCTAATACATTATTAAATTATTAAGTGTGAATCGTTAAAGTTAGCTGTACAAATTGTCTCTTTTAAATCATAGAGAAGTTAAAAATTGCATACTACAGCCTTTGTCTCATGTCAGTGATTTATCAAAAAGTGATCTGAACCAGGAAAATTATCATATTTTGGGAAGGTCAGCTGAATATTAGAGAAAAAAAAAAAGCTGTGTTCACAGCACAGTACTTATTTTTATGATGCCTTCCTTAATATTTACTCTTGTAATTAATTTTTTTTAAGTTCTAGTTTTTATACTCAGTTTTATGATATGCATGCATTTTAAGCTACCATGAAGTTCTTTGTTTCCTGTCATATTGCAGTCAATATTACAGTCAATGCCAGTTTTGCCTTTTGGATTTTAATAAAATAATGATAGCAATTTAGCTGCAAGGAAAATGAAAGTCATAGAGTAAAGAAAGAACACACAATTGCTTTGCTTAGAAGAATCACTGTATTGTCATTTTAGGCATCCTCTGTTTCTGGAGAAATAAAAGCAGTACTGATAATGAGCACCTGTTTTTAGGAGGGTATGTTAGAAGGTTGAACATTGCTGGCAAGACAAGAGGAAATGTCACAAGAAACTAGAAACAGACCCTCCTGTACTTTTCCCAAGCATTTTGTTTTAGTTCAAACATAATGTTGCAAAACACTAATGAAATTGCAATTATTATTGCACAATTTACATTTATTTGTCCCATCCTCTTGTTGGTACGTCATTCTAAATCCATTGTGCCATATGGTCAGGCAAATGACCAGATCATTTACGTCTTTGCCAAGCTGTCACAAACCTCTATTTGTGCTTTATAAAGCAAGAACTGAAAAAGAGTGAGAACTCATTACTTTCTAAAAGGCACTGGACAAGAATGCTAATATTTCCTCCATGCTATGGCATGATGCAGTTGTATACATTAGCGGAAGTCAGTCTAATAAGAACCAACAAATACATTTTTTCTCATTCCAGTGGCTCAATGGTCTACGTTTATTTAGTTTGATACCCAGGTGTCCCCTCAGCTCACAGTTCCTTTTTAAGTTCTTCTAATTCCTACCAAGAATTAACTGCCTTTTCTGACAAAGTTCAGTTCTGAACGTTCTTCCAGAAAGAACTGGTAGTTCCAACCCATATAGTCTATCCTCTCTTTGGTGCCCTGCTGTCCCCAAGACTACGTGAAACATTTTCTTTTTAACACAGGAACCAGTGCAAAAGAAGATGTCTAGTTTATCTTCAGGGTAGTTTCTGGGTGTGAACATAACAGCTGTTTCCCTCTCCTGGTTTATTACTTCTAAAGTCAAATACATGAAAAACACCAGAAAATAATTTTCAAAGATCATAGTGATTTTCCTTTAAGTAAAAACCCTGATTAAGGTTAGATAACATAAAAGGCATACTTATCAAAGAATCATGGCTTGAGTTGGAAGGGACCTTAAAGATCATCTAGTTCCAACCCCCCTGCTGTAGGCAGGGATGCCTCCCACTGGATCAGGTTGCCCAAGGCCCCATCTAACATAGCCTTGAACACCTCCAGGGATGGGGCATCCACAGCTTCTCTGGGCAATATGTTCCAGCGCCTCACCACCCTCTGACTGATGAATTTCCTCCTAACGTCTAATCTAAACCTCCCTTCTTTTAGTTCAAAACCATTCCCCCTTAACCTGTCATTATCTGACTAAGCAAAAGGTTGTTCTCCATCTGTTTGTAAGCCCCCTTTAAGTACTGAAAAACTGCAATAAGGTTATCCCAGAGCCTTCTCTTCTTTAGGCTGAACAGCCCCAGCTCTCCCAGCTTTCCTTCATAGGAGAGGTGCTCCAGCCCTCTGATCAGCTCTGTGGCCCTCCTCTGGATCCATTCTAAGCTCCACGTCCTTCTTGTGCTGGGGGCCCCAGACCTTGGTGCAGTACTCCTGGAGTGGCCTCACAAGGGCAGAGTAGAGAGGGACAATCACCTCCCTCAACCTACTGGCCACTCCTTTTTCGATGCAGCCCAGGATGCAGTTGGCCTTCTGGGCTTCAAGCACACACAGCTGTCTCATGTTGAGCTTTTAATCCAGTAAACTCCCAAGTCTCTCTCTGCCGGGCTGCTCTCAATGAGTTCTCCTCCTAGTCTGTGCTCCTGCCTGGGATTGCCCCAACCCAGGTGCAGCACCTTGCACTTGGACTTGTTGAACCTCATTCAGTTCACATGGGCCCACTTTTCTAGCCTGTCCAGGTCCCTCTGGATGGCTTCCCTTCCTTCTGTTGTATCAACTGCACTACTCACTCATATGAAGAAGTAGGAAGTAAAGATAAACAGCCAATAAAAAAATACTGCTTAAAACCTTGTACCTCAGCTGGTGGCAAACCCTAATGTATGTTTCAGTGGAATCCAGGAAGACATCTTAGACATGAAGTTGGAGACTAAAATGTAAAATGTTTCAGTCTGCTTGATTCATATCAGATTTCCTTCTCACAAAACAACATACTGGTGCAGCATACTGCTTTATCTCTATTCAAGGAATTTATTCAAGACATCAAACATTCAATAGTTGATACTCAAAATGTTGAATAGTCATCTCTTTAAATCGAATACAGTTCATCACAGTTCAATAGGGTTTCAGAAAAAGGAAATTCTAATTCTCAATTCCTGGTGGGAATTAAGGGAACTTAGGGAACTGGAAGCTGTGAGCTGAGGGGAGAGCTGAGAGGAGAAACATATAAAGTTATCGCACTTTTGCATCTGAGAAAAACAAACATACTCTATTATGTGTACTGTAGTCTGAAGATCAGGGAAATGAAGGCTTTAGAGTAAGTAAAAGTAAAAGTGCGAGACATTGACAGGATGGTAGATGATGAAGAAAGACAACTGAGAATAGTCTCAGTGAAAAGCAGGATGCTCAGCAAAAGAAGCTTTAACAAGCTGAGGTGAAAACAAATTATTCTGAAGGAAGCAGTACCTTTTAAAACAAACACCTCACAACCGGCCAACATTGCCATTGTGAGTAATTCTGAGATTGCTCATATATTCTTAGAAAAATCTGTTAGTTCCTCCTGGCTGTGAGAGGAATAATTTTTACTCCATGACCCAGTGTCGGCAAAAGCAGTAGAAAGGGGATTTTTTATTTCTAATAAAACATGTTAGTAATAGCAAAAAAGATAAAAATAAATAAATAATAATTAAAAAAAAATAGCTCAGCAATACCCTCTACTACCTAAACATTGAGCAAATCCTTATGAACTCACATAAGGAGTGTAAAATTTTGTTATTAAAATACTTGTTATTATTTATCGAAAACAGTCTTCATTGCACAGGCTTAGGGACAATCCTGTAGCTCTACTGATCTTCCAGATACACCCTAATACTTCTGTGCTTTGAAGAGCTTTTGAGCTAGTTCATTCTGTTTGTTACCATGCAAACAAACACATCACATCTTGTGAGTCATCCCATACAAATAAAACTTTGATTGTAATGTAAACAGTTTTCTACATCCATTTATTTAGCCCAAATGGCTTTATTGCTGTGCCCAGAATACTAGAAGTCTTTTGTGCTATCAGTGTCTTTTGCTCTTAGCACATGAGATTGATTGTAATTTCTTCACAGTTCTTTCTAGAGTAAAAGCAGATCTCACAACAGGATTTCCTGGATGACAGTTCTGCACATGGAATGAGCTTAAAGACAGCACAGCTAAAACAGTCTTCTGCTAATTTTGGATCTATCAACATAAAGGAAAGTGTAGGTGTTTTTCAAATCAAAAAGAAGCTGGGTAAACTAAATATTTTTTTTAATTCTTAAGAAAACAACAACAACAACAAAACAGAAACAGAAAGAAACAGAAACAAAAACAAAAACAAAAAAATAAAGGATCCTAAAATCAGGAAATGAAGGGAAAATATTTTACTAAGCTTTTTTAAAAACTTCAGAAAGATAAAAAAAATAATATTGACAGTGTGAACTAATGTTAAAAAATTGCTATGGCTACCGTTCTACTTCTTGATGATGTGAGTAAGGTTGAGAATTTTTGTGAGGTGAAAAATTAAATTACTTCTTTATGATTTTAAGCATTAATAAAGTTGATCCTCTAGTCTAAGCAATTCTATCACATATTCACTTAATTGCTGTAACTGCTTAATATCGCCATGCATCATTTTGATTTTGTAGTCATGGAATAATTAGACTAAGTGGTGCTATGAAACTGAATTGTGATGAAGCATTTTTTATGGGATCTGTCTACAAGCTTTTTAAATATAGCATAAATCATAGCTGTAAATCTCTTTCTTGGATCTATAGAATGTCACAGGATATTCCTTGTTAGGAATGCAGAGCTGCCTCTCAAAAAAATATGCACTTAGAAATCAAGTTAAGGCAAGACGTTCTGCAAAGAACTCAATGGACAATATATGTGTTTAATAATCTCCAATAATACTATGCTTGTGGGCAGGATTATGAACTGTGAGGGAAGAAAAAAAACAACATGACAACAACAACAACAAAAAACAGATGAGTTGGAAAGGAAGATAAAATATGACAACAATGGCACTGGCCTTTTCAATCCACTTCACTGAGATTTCTACATTTTCACAAAGATCCTTCTCTTAATTTGTTCTTTTATGCTTGTATATACTTAATTTTATTATGATTCTGTTGACTGTGAGGCACAAGAAAATCCTTCAGAAAAAGGAGTTTTACTTTCGCAGTATATAATATTGTCATTTGAGGCCAAATTTTTTTTATATTTCTGCTTATGTTTTGCCTACATTCTCTCAATAGCTGAATCTTTACTTTTAGCATAAATTTTCAAATGATAGTACATAAGCTATGAAACAATTGCATTGTATGTATTCATATGTCGAGTTTATGATCATTATAAAGATTTTATGATGATTATAAAATGTAGTGCAGTACTAAGAGATAATTATTACAGAATGAGCCAACATCAGAGATCACTTTGTTTTTCAAGATGAATATCTGCACTCTAAAGCAAAAATGGCAGTTTTTACAGTATTTCATTATAGTTATAGAGAAACTGTACCTTTTCTTTGGTCAGATTCTCTTGTAACGCAGAAGTCAGACTGTTCATCACGTCATGCCTCAGTGTAGTATGAGTACTTAAATACAAATTAAATCCTAAAACAGAAAGAAATATATGAGATACACTAACTATATAAGAAATATAAGAAATTATATCTGGTCTGCTTCCAGTTAAAAACTTCAAAAGCAGATTAATATTAGAGTAAATATTACCAAAATAGGGGTTGTTTTTAAATATATTGTATCAATAGATGTTTTGAATACCATTTTCAACCATTTAAGATATCTCTTTTTTGTAATAAATATCTGTTTGTTCATATGTTTTCTTTTAGTCCATATCTATTCCACTGAATTAAAAACCATCTTCATGTAAGTCATCTGTATATTGCTGTCAAAATTTTGTCAAGTGTGTTAGAAACAATATGTATACAGAATTGTATAAATTACAAGAGGATGTTTCATCCATCAATATTCGTTCTTCTTATTATTTACCAATGGTGAACACCTGCATGAGTGGCTTTGGTGGCATGTTTTGGAAGTATCTGTGTGCTTGACAGTTAAATACATTCAATTCCCTAAAACAAGGGGTGAGTAGACCCAAAGTAGGAGAAACACAAGTGTGATCAGTAAGACTTTCTTAACTTAGGACATACAGAGCTCTACAGCTGAAGGTAAAGCACGTTCTTGTCACCTTTAGGTCATGCTGGAAGCACTCTTTCTTGGTAAGAATCTGACTACAAATTAAAAGATAAAACCTTTTTATCAGATTTATTTCCCTGGAGTAATAAACTTAATTTGTAGAAGAGGCAATGTGAGCTTCGTTCCACATCCTTGAGTGCGTTGCTATATTTTATATGTATGTAGCTGGCACTCACATATTTTAGATGCTAATACACAAGCTTACATTTTAATGAAACAATCACAGAAGACACGGCAACAGGCAGGCTTGCTACCTTACTTCTCATGGCTCCATCAAGTGGCCCACATGCTCTATTACAGCCAGACGTGTTTACCTTTGAACTAGCACCTAGATTCTGTTCTAGCCAAGTAAATGAATCAGTAAAGTTGAACAGAAAAATATTGCTCAGTGCTACCACCTGAATGTATTTGGGTCAGATAAAAATTATTTGATAAAAATATTTTTTCTTTTTCTGTGTTCTAGAATAAGCAGCTTTTGCAGAGCAAATTACTTGTCATGAAAGCCCTTTCTTCCCCTTAATATATTCTAAGTACAAAAGGAAAGCTTACTCTTGCATAGCCCTTATACTTCTCCACTCATGAGTAGCTTTGGAGGCATATGATTATACAAGATTTTTAAAAATGAGTGTTGTCATCTCCAGTATTATTCATGTCTCCTAACTTTTAATGGTAACAACACAGACAGTTCTGCCATTTTATCTTTCAGCTCTAAGATAAGAGGAATAGTGACCTAAAAGTGCCTGTTTCTCTGCACTTATTGTGAAGAGGACCTAAAGGCAACTAGCTGAGATATACACATCCACACTGTGCAGAGTTACAGTTAGTCAGATAAATTGCACATCTTTTCTCCATCAAGGGGCTTGGAAATATTCCAGGGACATGATAATAGTGGCATATTCATAGCCTTCAGATTCAGAAAGCTATCTCTTTTAGACATCCTCAGACTGATATTTTGTTGAGGTATTAGATTCTTCTCTTCTAGGTCACCTACACTACAACTAGCGGAAGTAAGCAAATTTATTTATGAAAGAGGGATCATTTTAAAATCCTCTGAACAGTTCTTTAAAACAAAGAAAAATAATTTCTTTGTTAAGCTAAGGAGCTTAATTTAATTTAGCAAATAGGTTTTATGAGGAGTAACTTTTGAACAATTCCCATCAAAATTACTTCAGAGATTTAATCTTCATATCACAACTAGGAGTCTCCATATGCTGAAATAGCAAGTGAGTATGCTGGTCTAGGAATTGTAATCTACAAACCCACTTGATAAAATTAGGTTTTTAATTTTTTGCTATCCCATCTTAACCTTCTAAATAATAACATTAAGAATTATAATTAGACACAGAATCTCTGTCTCCCTCTTTAATGTATTACAATCCTGACCAGAAATCTGGCATATATTTAAAACAATACAGGGATCCTTGGGTGCCTTTTCTCCAGCCTACAAAGCAGCAAAACACACTTTTATTTTTCCTTACACCTATGTGTAAACCACACAGCATAAGGAAAATACATTTTCAGTATCCATTCTTTTTTTCTGTGTAACACATTATCTCAAATGTGTAACACGGAATCCTGCCCACTCAAATCAGAAATATTAACTTTTATGTATATAAAAATAGAATGCATTCCTTGAAGATGAATATCCAAAAGCATCCAGGTATGAATTTCCAGTTGTCATTTGGGTATTTAATCTTGAAAAAAACGTGGTTTTTTTTTTTTTCCCTTTGTACTCAGAAATTGGACCACCCTATATTCACTATATTCACCCTATATTCACACTCAGAAATTGGACCACCCTATATTCACTATATTCACCCTATATTCACACTCAGAAATTGGACTACCCTATATTTACAGAGAGAGGTGTAGGGTTCCCACTGGAAACTGTTTGAAGAAAGGAAGGATAACAGCTATATAAAACATAAATTTTTAGGGGGAAAGGGTCGGAAATATGCCTAAAAGATATTTAGAATCTCAAATTGCAGATAGGATTTTTGTTTAAAAGAGTTAAAGCCTCTAAATTCTGCTTAAATCATGAGCCTTTTAAATGAGGTATATTTTAGCAGGTGAACTACTCAGAGCTAAATCCACAAACTAGGAGATTACAAATTCATAGAGACATAAAGTAACTCACGTTGAAAAGAATATCTGGCGATCATCTATCTGGTCCAACCCACCGTTCAGCTTAGATCAGGTTGCTTAAGGCCTTCTCAAGTTTTCGGAATCTCCAAGGATGAAAAGTCCACAGCCTCTCTCAACAACTTCTTTCAGTGTTTCATTATACAGTGCAATTTATTTTTTTCTTAATATCTATACAACATTTCCTATGTTGCAACTTCTGCCCTTGAGCAAATCTAAGAAGAGGCTGGCTCTGTCTTCTCTATTCCCTCCTCTTGAGACAGAGACATCTTCCTTAGGCTTTTCTTCCTAAGACTGAGTAAATCCAGTTCTCTCAGCCTCTCCTCATATTTCACTTACTTTTAAACAACCTAATCATCTTACTGGCCTTCTGCTGCACTCATTCCAGTTTGTCAATGTCTTTCTTCTACTGGGAAATTGAAAACTGGACATAGCACTCCAGATAAAACTGGCAAGTGTTGAATAGAGGGGAATAATAATTTCTGCCAACCTGCACTCCTGCTCATACAGCCTAGTATGCAGTTGTTTTTCTTTGGTGCAAGGGGATATTGTCTACTCATGTTCAACTGGGTTTCTGCCAGGATCCCCAAGACCTTTTCTGCAAAGCTGCTTTCTGGCTAGTCAGTCACTGGCCAAAACTGGTGTATGAGTATATTGCCATGGATTGCTCATGAATCCTGTCAGCTCATTTCTCCAGCCTGTTGAGATCTCTCTTAATAGCAGTGCTGCACTCCAGTATATTCACCGTTTTCTTAACTACATGTCTCCAAATTTGCAGGATGAACTCATAATTTGCATACCTGATTACATCAAGATGACTGCAGCTACCAGAGCTAGACAATTCTACTCCCAAAAGGGCGAATAAAGTGGCCCTGATGACTAAATAAAATTTAGAGTAATGAAACATCAGGAAACAACACATACACACACACACAAAAGAGATTTCTCTTGAATTTGTTCCTTCTAGAGTTTTAGATCAACAGATGAATAGCGATCCAGGATGAAGGATCTCTTAAGGCAAGCTCAAATCAAGCAGAAGTAATCTTTCCTAAAAAACAACACAGACTGCCTTTTGCCAACAGCCTAATATACTAATACAGCCTAATACAGCATTACAACACTGAGACTAGAAAAAAAATGGGAAACACAACTTTGAAACTCTTCTTCACCTGAGGGCTGTCCAATCCATCATCTTCCAAGGTAGTCTCATAATCCTTAAATTTAAATCCACACTGGGGAGAACATACTCCTGACTGAATAAAGCCCTACTCAGTTGCTGAGAATGGAAATATGTACTAAGACAGAAAAAAAGTAATGTTGGTACAAGAAGGAGCTAAGTAAAGCAGTTAGGTACTCACTTCAGTTTATGGTTTTACTCTCTGATCCCTGGACAGAGAGTAAACATACATTTTACAGCAAACAGTCATTGGATAAAGGTGTGAAAATTAAATTTTCAAAGGAAATAGTAATTATGTTGACACCTAAGAAAATTGTTCATTAATAACTTTTAAAACAATTATGTTAATTTATGGGTTATCAGGCATATATCAATCTATTTAAATCTGTGATCAGTATATAGTATTGATGTATAATTCTACATGTTATTTTAGTATGCACTCTGAAGCTAATTTAAATTTAGTTTAGATGCTTATTTAGATTTTGCATATTTCTCTTTCCAAAATAACTTAGGCTGCTGTGAAACACGAAGGAAGTCCTGCTGAATCAGAGTCTGATGTCCATATGTTTAAAAGATCATGTGTATTTTTAAATACTTCTGATTTTTGTTAAGTATGCTATGTTTTGGCATGACATTAAAAAATAATAAATACTATCATAAGGATGTCAAAAAATATATGGCATGGACTTTTTTGTCTTCTTCCAGTAATGTGACTTCACCTACAAAATGATTGTTACCAAACATTAATTGCCAGAAAATTACTATAAGCTAAGCAATTTTTCAGTTCTGAAGGTGGTCTGTTTGGAACAATATTAAGATTAATTAAATTTAGTGCTATTTTCTGTTTATTTAATCCAAAATTCAAATATTAGAAGCCAACTTGATTCTTGATGTAAATCAGTTGCAGAAGACCTGGGTCTGTTTCATGTACAAATCAAGGCTAACTACAAAATGATTGCTAAAATATAACCAATATATAACCAATAGCCTACTTAGTGGTTAGCAAGGCTTCCATTACTTAGTGTGTCACAACAATCCATCCTAATCTGAATTTGGGTAATCCACTGAAAAGATAAAAATAGAGCACAAAACTTTAAAATCAAGTCATAATATCTCAGTTTACCTGAAACTGCAAAGCTGAATTTGTGGGACTGTTTGTGATATCCCTCATAAGAAAGCCATAAGCCTTTGCATTATTACTATATCTTTTTCATCTCTTGAGTGGTGATTTCTCCAGTCAATATTCTCCCTAGCAAACAGAAGTCTCCTCTTTTAGGCTTTGTCTACTTATTTCCCTAGAATCTGAGAGAAATAAATAAATAAATAAATAAATGTTTACAGTTAAAAGTCTACATTCCCCAAAAGATTTTATTTTCTTAAGCAGCTCACTCTCGTACTTGTTTGTTCTCCTTGGTTTCAAGTACCTCTTACCCTCTGTTGCACAGTAAGACAGATTTGACAGGTAGGAATCTACTTAGAAGTTTTTGCAATTTTATGTGAGAAAAGCATGAACTGTAAGCATAATGTGAAATTCATTGATAGCAAATGACAACTGATTTAATAGGAGACAAGTTTTGTCATAGCCTCTTTTTATGTCAGCCAAAAGCTTTACAGGGCTTTGTTACAGCAAACTGCAACTACTACAAGGAACAGAGTTTGTAGTGTTTATATGGTATTTCATTTTTTCTAATATATAGTCCAATGCTAATAAAGACAAATTGTTACAGGCACTAATGACAATTTCCTACTGATTTAAGACTTTCATCCTGCTGCCTTTCTTGCCACAATAAGCACAGCTACCTAACACCCACAGAGCAAGAGAGAGCACAGAATGTGGCAGTTTGAATCTAAATGCATGTTGACTGCCTCACCAATATGTGTGTCTTGACAAAGTGTTTTTTCCACTAAACTGAATATAGAAAAGATGTATTAGGAAATTATCCTAAGACCCACAATATGATCAGATGCATTATACAAGTCTTTAGCAATTAAAATCTCCTAGGGTTAGAATGAATCTTTCTGTTACTTTCCTGCATTATTTCAACATAGGAATTGTTGAAACCTTCATTAGAAATTAAATACATCCTTGTAACACAAATATTTTACAACTTTAATTTTGGTGGATAGGTCTACTTTACATGTGAAGTACAAATCAAGCCACAGAAATGTCATAGGCTTGGGTAATTTTCCTTTCAGCTTACATGTATAATTATAGCTTGGTAACTCAGTAATTAACTACTATGAACTGCCTGAAACTTAAGATTTACATATTTTAATATAGGTATATAAATCAATTATATATCTGTAATTGAAGAAAAATTATCTTTATCAAACGACAATGCATATTTTGTACAATCATATAAAAATCCGTACACCTCAAGGTAAGTACTTCTGCAGCAAGTTAACTAACACCAAGGAAAAGTCTCAGGTGTAGTAGTGCTCTCCTGGTGAGTAGCTTTCTGTAGCTTATGGGTCACAAAAAGAAAAGCTTTCATCTGTTCTGTTGAAGTGTGAGGACTTCTGGTAAAAGACAAGTCACGTTCATAGTTTATCTTGGTAGCTAGCCAGTGATCCCTCAATATCCAACAATGCAGCACAGCCTAACTGCACTGTAGATAGCATCCTCCCAACTCATCTTCCTCCCCATGTGCTGCAGCATATGACAATGAAATTTTCATTTCTCTTTGCTTCACGATGACTGCACAGCAATGTTGCTTTTTTTGTTAATGCAGTTACTGTCAGTAAAACTGTCAACATTTGAACCATGGAGAGTAGACCATCCTTCAAAGTCACAAAGGCTGATCTTAGGGTTTCAGCCGTCTAGATTTTGATGTCAAATAAGGCCTTTTGGTTCCTTTAACCTCTACCCAGATAACAGTATAGTATAGTATGGTCATCCTGCTGACAAAGGAATGAATTTTTTAAAAGTTCATCAGCACAATATGTAAGATTGTATTGTCAATTCTGAATTGTCAGTAAGAGGTTCAGATCTAATCTATGCCTTTGCCCATTTCACATACCCAGAGTGGATCCATAATTGCTGGGCAGAGAACTGTGTGATCCATTGAAGAAGTAGATCAAACACTTCACTTTTTCCCTCAAACCCAGGATCAGAAGAACAGGGCTTCTTTGTATAAAACAATAAGCATGTCCCAAAGCATGCCTGTCTTTTGCTGAAGGTAGGGCCAGGTGCTGGTAACAGGGTTCATCAACAGCCCCTAAAATGGCAAGTGATGGACCAGGTCCAGGGTCCATCTAGGGAGGACCATTAGGAACAAAAGGAGACCAGGCCAGAAATTGGACTGAAGGCAGCAAGGCGGGTCCAAAATCTGCCAGGGAGATTTGCCATGCCAGCCACATGAACCAAGAGGCCCATCCCACCCAAGAGGGCAGCAGACTACCTGCAGCATAGATCTGAGGTCACTCCAGAAGGTAGGACCAGAGCCTGGCACACCTGCAACACAGCTCAGGCAGGGACTTAAGGTCCAGGTCTGAGCTGAAATTGGCCCTGGGCCAATGGGCAGGAAGAGATGGAAAGCCCCAGGAGAGACCAAACACGGGTCGAAAGGCCTGCTTGTGCCTTCATGTCCCTGACAGCCTTCTATCCAAAAGTCTTCCCTGTGAAAGAGAAGCAAACTCTGCTGAGCTGCACTCAGAAGCACAGCTCATTTAAATGCATGCTGTTTTAAGATTAAGTGCTGTTTGCTGGTTTAATTGACTGAGCCAGCATTAGTCTTTTTCATCATACTGCTGCTGGGCAATTCTCCAGCTGCAGAGCTGTCTCTGAAAGAATGGTCCCTGCATGTATTGACAAGGGTCCTATTCTCCTCAGGACAAACAAGTCACTTCCCTCTCCAAATGGGTAATTTTGTACAGTTATGCACAAAAGTGAAACAGCTGCTTTGGAGCTCAGCAGATATATTTGCAGCAATCACCTGCAAATTGAGCAGGCATTGTAGATATCCTTAAAGGACTAAAGCTGAAGAGGTAGACGGTTTGCTGTTATCCTGTATCTACAATCAGGAGAGACTCTGTATCTAGGTGTGAGAGTCTGCTTTATCTCATATCTGCTCTTAAGTTTTCCTTCTTCATAACAGAGATCGAGAGAGACAGCCGACATGGAGTGTGGACAGGAGACAAGGTCAAAACCAGGGTGTCCCAGTGTGACAGAAGGGGGCACCCACTGATAACTGATTCTAACTGGTGCAGCTGTGATAAACTGAGAAATCACTTACTTTCAAAACTTGATAATCTTTTCATATTATGGATCATTAATTCCCATTTCCACCTTCTTTTTAATGTTATTCAGTTTCTATTTTATGAAACAACTTAAGAAACAGCCTGCTTTGATTTCCATATACTATGTATTACCTAAGACAAGTAAGACCTACAGGTATAGTTAGCTAAAACAGTTCACTGAATGGTAGGAGAAGACCAAAAGCCTTGGCCCTCCCTAACAGGTCATCCAAACTCTGGTGCATGCACTTTGCATACTGGCAGTATATCCAGCTTTCCTCTTTCTGTCTGTACTCCCTTGCTCAGGTAAGGAGCACCCATGAAAGAAGTGACAATGGCCTAATGGAAGTGACTCCTCCCTGCTCTCTTTCCTGGATGCTCCTGGTACATCATCAATTAGCACTTGGGGTTGGTTCATAGGATTTCACTTAATTTTGCTGATTTCACTCAGCAAACATAATGGGAAGTTTTTATATATCCGAGTGGCAGAAAGACAGGATAGTTTGGAAAGTAAAATGACTTTTGAGGAAGAATGCTGAAATAGAGTCATTTGCTCCCTGAGTCATGAAATAGAAACATGCTTCCTGGCTCCTAGACAGGAGCAAGAAAATACAGCGGAAGTAAAGCTCTGTGAACAGTAGAAATGCATTGGTTTTGGAGTAAAACCCAACTGAGAAAATAGGCATGCCAGAAAAATGGTTGCTGCCAGCTGTCCAGGAAATGACAACAGCATGAAAAAGCTTAATATAGGTAGAGATGAATAGGTGACAAAATGAGAACAGGAAAGAGATGCTGTCTTCATGAGGAGCTAAGTGGACTAATTGTTTTATTCATTACTGTCTTTCCTTGGTCTTTTAAAGGACTGTGCAGTATTACTTCTTTTGATGTAAGCATCTATTATTCTCTATAGTTAGATATAGGCACTGAAGAAAGACTTTGAATGCAAAATAAGAGAAAAGGAACTGATGAAGTGTGAAGAAAAAGAATAAAAACAAGAAAAAACAGCTTGTTGATCTTTCTGAAGATTTTTATTCAGCTATTTAAGAAAAATAATTTCATGTGAACAGGTGCATATTGTAACAGTTAAGGAGTAATCACCATTTTCATTTGATTATTACTATTTATACTTTGGCAGGTTTGTAGTTTCAGAATTTAATTGACAAAACATTGTATTACTATATATTCAAATCTGAAAGGAATCATCCTCATGATTTTATATCAAATATATAATTAATTATTCAGGCCCTCTTATGTTCTTTCAGAGACATTACAGTCCTCAAGGGAACCATTTCTAGAGAAAGACAATAAGTCAAGGACAATTTTACTATAGTATTTGCATGAACATTTCACAGAAAATCCGTTTCACTGAAAAATCTGACAACATTTTTTATCAGGTACCTAAAAAACATATGACAAGTAAGCTGAGATAATCTACTTAACACAGACTTGGGTCTGATGGAAGCAAATATTAACAAATGCAGCGAATGAAACCTCATTGTCCCATATCTAATTATGTAGTCACCTAATTACCATTGCTTAGCTAATTAATTCATGTTAGTATATACCCATTTTCTGTCTGTTTCTTTCATTCTGAAGAAGTTGGTATGTACATTCAATTATGCTTTTAATTACATCAATCATTCATTCAAATCTTTAGCAGTGATATATAACTTATCAGCATTACTAACTACCCTAAAACCATTTTTTAAAAGGAAGATCTCTGAATTTCAGAGCGATTTAATTCCATATACTTCACAGAATGTGTGATTTCCATAATGGATTAATCTAGAGAAGGGTCAGGGTAGCAGAATCAATCTGAACCAGAACATTTGTCATAAACTGGGGCTCCAAACTGAATGTATAGGATACCACCTAGCATGATCCAGTGTGGTGGGGCAGCTGATGATAGCACCTTCACTGCCACTGTTGCCCCTGCCCCCTCCCCCTCCTACAAAAATGCAAGATTAATGCCACTAACTCTGGGTTGAATACTTCAAGGTGCCTTTCTAGGTGTAACAAGGAAGAGCCTTCTATGCCTGTATTACAGGTCAATGTCTGAGGCTGTGATGAATAGTTTGTTTTCTTTCCACAAGGTTTGAGGGCAGTTTGGGTGCTTTCTTGCAGTGCTCAGATCTCTACCTCACTCAGTTTTTGAGGACTTCATAGGCTCTAGTATATTATAAGACTGCATTTTCTTTGCTGTCACATTTATAGATTAATTTTTAAAGCTTAAGTTCTAATTAGGATAAGACTAAGTGAACAGCCAGTAGTGAAGAGAATCATAAGAGATAATTCACTGAGACTCAAACTTGATCAATTTTAGCCTTTCTGTTTGTGTCCTATTCATATATTTTTGTTCTTAGCTAAACAGATTTGCTTCACGAGGGTCAGTTTAATTGTAGTGATGGGTGATAATGAACTTTCTCTCCTGCTATCTCACCCATGCAAGGCATAGGTTTGACAACACAGGCAATAAATGAAGCAGTTTAGAAAAGAACAATCATTGTCACTTACCAAAAGATCATCTTGACATTTATTTAGTATTTACTAGGTTTTAGTGTTGTTCTGATGTTACAGTGTACATTACACTCACATGTGCCTCTTTCTGTTAAATTTCAGCTTTTCTGCCATATAATATGAAACATCAAACAGGTAATAGTATTGCTCCTGTTACCTTTTTGCTGATATGCTTCTCTTTAGCATCATACAATGGGCTTTACTTCACCTCATTTTACAGCATGAGCCTAAGAGCCAAGTTATCAGTTTTTCCAAGCAATACAGCTTGCTAAATGTGCTTGCCCAGCCACTCCCAGAGGTAGGATCAATATCTCTGTTTTGAAAAGAGTGATTGTGGTGCTCCTGTAGGGGAAAAAAAGTAATGGCTGTGGCTTTTGTGCACAGCTGAAGCAGATGTACTGCAGAAAGGCTTTACGCTGGCTTCCCTTGACAACTCTGCCAGTATCTTTCAAATCATCTAACAAGCCCTATCCTGGTCCCAGCATCTTCAGCACAAGCTAAGAACTATTTATGCATTGTACTTAATATGCATTTAAACATAAACTATGGCACAAGTCTTGACAAGAACTTCAGAGCTGCTCTTCTCTCCCTCCAGGCAGGAGGTTTCTGTGCTGGCCAACAGTAAATAGGTTCGTGCTGGCTGCTTTTCTAGGGCACAATGAATTGTGAACATGCTACTGTCAAGTGGAATAACTCCAACCAGGTGTGTAGAAAGTATCCTCATCTCTTCTCTATTAGCCTGGGGGCTTGAGAAAGCTATAGGGAAAGAGAATTTCAGTCCCATCCAAGGTAACCAATAAATAGCCTGCTGAATGAGAGATTTTATATATATATATATTTAAAAAAAAAAAAAAAAAAAAGCCAACCACAGTTTTTATGGCACTAATGCCTTAAAAAGTGAGAGGAGATTTCTGTTTTCAGAGAAGAATTTTCACCCCAAGTGAAAAGCAGTCTCCCTGCAACCCTGAATAACCATCAAAGCTCTGGATGGCACCTAGAAGTGAGCATTTCCCATTGCCCATCTCTCTCACTCCTCTGCAGATGCCTTGCACAGGACTCCGAATTGCCCTCCAGGATCCAAACATCTGTAAATTACGTACTGTAAGCCACAGCGTAGCTGCACCTATTTGTCTCTTTGGGTACAGCTTTATGAGTTGTATTTTCTACTATCTCAACATCCTGTCCAAAACAGACATAGTTCATGCAGCCCTACATAATTTTTTCACGTTTATATTTTTTCCACTATTATAGAAACAGTCGCTGGGATAAAAAACATAACATTTCCTTCTCATTCTGAGAATACGTTACCCAGTATACTGTGACATTTTCACCTTTTTAGACACAGAAACTGCCATTAACACCATACAAGCATGTTGCCAAAGGACTTGCAGGCTTACAATAGATGTACATTAGAGATATAATGGCTCATACACGGTACACTCTCTTCCTCTTAGATGATAATAGCAGCACTAAGCACCTATAATTTTCTTTGGTTTGAAGAACTAGATACACTAAAAATGGTCAAAGAAAGATTACTGAAGAATAAGCCAGTGATTGTCAGAAGGCACTCATTTTCTTTACTGGAGCTCATATCTCACTCTATAGGAAAGTGTTTGAAAGCCCACAAATATGAAAAAAAAAAGGCCCCAGTGTAAAACGTTTTCCCATGAGGCACAGCACTAGTCTGTCACTGTCTTTGATGCTGTTAATGGATTGATACTTTTAGCAAGATCAATAAATAGAAAACCTTATCTGTATCACTAACAAGCATGTGTAGTGTACATATGTGCGTATATATGTGCAAATGCCTTGCATGATATCTGGCATAAATTTACATTTATTTGTGGTTTTAAGTCAAAGACTGAGTATCTTAAAAATCATAAAAATGATGACTGCAAGGGAGTTCTGGAAGTCTATTAGTCCATCCTCTAGTTAGAAGCAGGATTATCATGAATATTATATCAGGTCAGCTGTAATGACTAAGAATTCCCAATATAACTACCTGAAAAAGAGCTTTATGAATCAAACAGTTTCATATCAGTAAAATACATTCACTTTTATAAAAAGGAAATGGATTGCATAAAATTACTGCTTAATTCATTTGTGCAAATATGTTCTGAAAAAAATTAAAACGTTACATATTTTTCTCGAGCTTATTGTGTTGACAAACTTCTTAGAAAATGAAAATTCAACTCAAAATTGCAAATACTTGTCACATTATTAATAAAAATAATTCATATTCTTGATCTACTTTCTTCTTAAGATTTGTCAGTTATCATTAACAGCACATTCACTGTTTTATTCTAAGCATCATTTAATCCCCAAATATGTGTTTCCCTAAACTAATTTAAAAAATGCTCCAGAAAACAGTGTTATAACTGAGCTAATAATCACCCTGAAGCCTAGCTTTTTCATAATGTCACATCATTGTTCTAAAATTCTGTTAGCATAATATAAATTACAAAAGTGAAAGCAGAAAAGGCTGTTTTTTATTTTTTTTAATATGATGGAGTGATGCAGCCAAAAAAAAATTATTCATTGATTTTCATTGCAAGATAAAAACAGCAAAATGAGAAAATGCCTACCAGAAAGGCAATAGAGGACCATCCTCTGATGAAGAAGTACATAGCATTTCATTGGTTATGAAGCCACTGTTCCATTGCACAAAAGTACTTCTTTCTCCATTGCTCAGTCTATATTCCTTACCTTGATTTGACTTTCCATAAGTTGAATAACATTTCATATCTTCAAAGCACTGTACATGCATTAACTAATTTCTCATATTAAAATTTGACACTGCTGTCTAACGATAAATTCCCAAATGCAGCAGATTTGAAAACTTCCTGCTAAGTATGCTGTGATAAGCTTCCTCAAGAGTATAGTTATAAACTGTCTTTTGATGTTGTTTTGATCTGTAACCCTTCACTGGTTATATGTTGTCATGTAACAGGGAGTTATAACGGTTACTGGACTTCTAGACAACGAAACAGGGAAGGGTAAAAGGAAAGGAGGAGGGGCAAAAGGAAGGGAGGCAGAAATTCCCTTTTTCAAGGGGAATTTTGCTACCTTGAGCAGGCATTGCTTCATGTCAGTGTTTCAAGTCTCCTTGATAACTTCACCACCAAAATTTATACACTGCCTGATACAGATAAAAATGTCTAGATATTGTTGTTACTGTACTTTGAATGCTGCATGATAAACTTATTCTTATAACCCAAATGCATGAATGAAGGAGACTACACCATGGCACACATTTACTTCTTAGGGCAGAATATTAATAATGTCCTTAGCAGCAGCAACCAACAATACTCTATATTGAGTGTAGTTGTCCCAGGTCAGCTCCATTTGACCTTTGCATTTATGTCACAGCTGGGACTACTCCTACATTTTTTCACTTTTCAGGGGCAGATCTGAATGTTGTCAGTCTATGGGAAAAAAAGCAATACAAAACAAAACCACAAAAAACACCTGGAGAGTGATTGCAAGGAGGGGGTACCAGGACCCTGTGTTCTTAATCGCACAAGGCCACTGTTCAGTCTGGATATGGCCTAAATTAATTCTGGAACTCAAGATAATCCCCAAATTTTACAAAAGACAGAGATAACCTGTTTGCCAACGATGGTTAATTGTGAGAGTAAGCCACAAATCCCAATTGTTTTGCTCTTTCCCACTTTTAGGAAGACAACATCAGTAAAGCATCTGTTCAAGAGCATAATGGGCTGAAGAGGGGTAGGCAGGAATGACCACGGTGGAAGACTTCAAAGATTCAGACAGGGCATTTCAAATCTTTGAGTTTCTTTTTCCAAAGTGTGTTACGTGGCCCATTAGACTTAAGACCTCATCAGCAACATCAAGGAATCTTCACTTTGCTTTCCAACACACCAACCTGAACATCTTTAAAGGGCAAATCCCCCTTCTAAGCGGTAGCACCCACTGACCATTGATAATATGATCTCACAGTTGCGACATGACAGAGTGAGAGGCTAAGTAATCATTAGCAGTAAACAGTAATGTAAATAATGAGTGAATCACTAGAAATAAAATAGAGCACTATTTAGATATAGAGATGAATTAGGACATTTTATTTCATGTATTAAAAGAATTTCCTTGCAGTACTTCAAACTCACTTGTTTTCGTACCTTCAGATGAGCCTGCTCCTTCTGAGGGTTGCTGTAGTCACTCTACCAAGCTCCTGTTATATAAACAGAGAAGTCATCTCTTTTACCCTGCCCTTTCCAGCTTGTCTCAGCATATGCCGCTAGCTCTCACAGTCGACAGACTCTCTGACAACTGGCAGTCTGTCTATCAAGAAGATCCTAAAAGACGAAAGCGCTGAACAGAACGCTCAGCTCAGGATCATCTCAGTGGTTTCAGGAATGTGTTTGCAATCTAGATATTGTGGCAGGATGCTGAAAAAAAATACATACCTCATTTTTCTGTGAATGCAGGATCTACTTTAAAGTGATAATATTTAATTTTTGTGATGCTTATCACTAGAAAATCACATATTCTAAAAGCTAACCTCTCTCCTCCTTTCTCTGGGCCAGGCACAGCCCTGACAAAACACAGCAAGCCATGTCCCTTGCTGTGCAGCAAGAAGTGGGTGCTTTGCCTCAAGGTGACCCTCCTAGATTTACTGCTCTCTCCCTGTCTCTCGTCCTGGACACTTCGCCAGGCTGCTGTCACCTTCTTGTTGCTTCTTCTCACCTTTTAGAACATTGTCTACTTTCCTTCTGCCCGGCTTATGTCAGGTGAGGAGCTGATCCAACGCTGTCACACCAGGCAACTGGCGCTGGGCCGAGCAATATTGTCCCTGTGCTGCTGGAAGCTGAGAGCACAAGGAGAGGAGGCAGTGACCTGCCTGGCAGCACTGACAGCAGGGGAGGGATGCCAGCGACATGGCTGGTATGGTGCCAGGAGCCATGCTGGGATGTCTCCAGCTCTGCATTGCTAGACCTCTGCAGGAACGGGGTAACTTTACTGATCTTCCTGACAAGCACTTAGATTTTATTCTCTCAAGTGTAGTCCTTGATGAAGTTTAGGAGCCGACAGAGGAAAGCATCTTTGTGCTGCTGTCACTGCTTCTAATTACCAGCTGTAATAAGGCTTCATCCTGATTCCTCCTCCCTGACTTTTAAAACGGTGTTATGACCTCCTGGGTGAGTGGATGATTCTTTCAGAGGAGCCAGCAGCAAGAGCAAATTTACAATGTCTATTTAATACCCATGAAGCAAACTGGCTTGTAGTAAAATAGAAGTGTAGCATGTTAAGCAAAATATTCATCCCAGAAAAATTCCAACTTAATACAAACAGGTGATGGGAATACTACCCAATCCTCCTCCCCATAAATGGTTTATTTAAGTCAATTCATTTCATGAATGCAATAAATTTTGATCACAAGGAAATTGTGTTGTATACTACCTTCTATTTCAAGGCAACCTTTCTAAAGAAGAATACCTCTACTTATCACAGAATGGCTCAGGTTGGAAGGGACCTAAAAGATTATCTACTTCCAACCCCCTGCCGTGGGCAGGGTTACCACCCACTCGATCAGGTCGCCCCATCCAACCAGGCCATGAACACCTACCTCCAGGGGTGGGGCATCCACCACCTCTCTGGGCAACCTGTGCCAGTGCCTCACCACCCTCTGAGTGCCTCCTCCTAACCTCTAATCTAAACCTCCCCTCTTTTAGTTTAAAACCATTAACCCTTGTCCTGTCATTGTCTGACTAAGCAACAAGTTGCTCTCCATCTTTTTATAAGCCCCCTTTAAGTACTAAAAGGCTGCATTGAGGTCTCCCTGGAGGCTTCTCTTCTTTAGGCTGAACAGCCCCGGCTCTCTCAGCCTTTCTTCACAGGAGAGGTGCTACAGCCAGAGCACCTTGGTGCCTAGGCAGACCATTTGTCTTTGACAGCAATCTGAAGGATTTTTGATGCAAGTCACCTTGTAAGGCTACAAACCGACAATGCAATGCAACTCATCTGCAAGCTGTAGTGCACTTGTCTTCAGATAATTCTCCATTTTTTTCACCCTTGTTTAGTCTCTGTGCTGTCAGATTTTGGGATTTTTTTTCAAAACGGGTTTTCTTCTTTCTTTCTGAGTGAGTTGGTGCACCAAGTCACATAGTTCACCTCAGCATTTTATACGATAAATTGGAAAGATAATTTAAATTGGCACAGATCCTGTAAGATACGTCAATCAGTGCTAAGTGCCATCTGTCACAGTATGCTCAGAGTGGAGGAGAGAAGAAAGCACCCACTGGTTCAGCTCCCCGACGCTCCCCAGCAGGTGCCTGACTGCCCATCAGCAGACCTGCACCTTCCTGCTTCCTAAACCTTATTAGGACAACCAGTTGTCCTATTTAATCTTGGGGGACTTCATAAAAACTACATCCAAAGCTAACGTTATACCCTTTCTTCTCAAAGGAGGAGTAAGAGCAGCAAAAATCCTGTTTTCCTACCAAATTTAGAGAGCAATTCTTCCTTCATCCCTCTTTTCCTTACAAATAAACAAATAAGACATATATCTATCTTACAGTTTATATGTGCACAGCTCCTTTTCAGCCTGAGTGTACCCAAACTTCTCAGCTCCTGTGCAATCTGCTACGCCAAAGATTCATTTACCTTTCTGCTTCTGTTTGCAGCCCACAAGTACCTGAAGAAAGTGGCCTGTGGTTTTCTCTCTCCACATTTAGTTTGGGTCTGCTGGGGTGGGAAGGAGGGACTTTTTTCTTTTTTTCCAGTAGGGAAAAGTAGTGCATTGTGACAATAATGGTCTAAACACTGAAGTGCTTTGCTTTTTAACTCCGTTCTCTAGTCTGTACAGGCATCAACAGTAAGTATGATATTTGTGCAATCAGCAGTGCCAAATGCACCAGGAGCAGACTGGCTGGCAGAGATTGGCCACGTCACCCTCATCCCTCTCTGTTCATAAACCAGACTGCATTGGGTGGGCTACACTACAAAATCTTGTCTTCTTGTTTCTCCCTGCTTGCTGTTATTCATGGTCACAGGAGTGTGAAAGGTGCAGCCAGAATTCTTCAGACAAGAGCGGCTTTTCCTACATTTTCCAGATCTCTCCTCCAGGTTGCCTCTGATGGGTAAGTGGACCTTACCAGCAAGACTGTTGTAGGTGTTTTTTTTTTAATTGTTCTTTTGCTTTGTTTTGTTTTTCTATTTCCTGACTGTCATTAAAGGAGAAACACCTTATGAAACTCCTCCCATTTTTATCCCCAGCTTTCCTCAGACAGCTGTCTTTATTCAGTCTTTCAGTTTATTCCTTTCATTCCCTCATGAAATTAACAACTTCAGAATCTCCCCATCTTCTCTAAACTTTTGTTGAGCAGCAGCCAGGTTGCTGTGATTTTGACAATGGCTGAGAGCTCTGAAATGGCCTTTCTCTACCAGTGAGTGCTGCTCACAGGGTGAATTGCTCAAAATCTGTTTCCTGTGTGCTGGGAGATTATGTCCTCTGCCTCTGAGAGCAGTTACAGTGATTGGAAACTAAATTCTTCCAAAAGTATTATTTATTTACCAGAAACAACAACATTATCACAGCAGAGTCTTCAACTGAAGTCAGAGCTTCACTGTGCTAGGGAAGAGTAAGAACGAGTTTTTGTCCTAAAAAATAAATAACACAAACAAATAAGAATGAGGAATGGTTAGGGAAAAGAATATTAGGACTGTGGGAGTCTGAACACCCTTTCTCTTGAGTATTTATGAGGAAGACTTAGGAGTCTGGATATGTTGTGCCTGTCCTCAACTAGATACTGTTTTCAAATATAATTATAGAAGATGGGTACACTGGAAATCAGGACAGCTACAGGTCATTAAACAACATATGTTGAGAATCACTGATGCCATGAAGCACCCACTTAGTGGATGATGTACAACATATAACCTAATTTTATATTTGCAAAGCAGAACGTATGCTAAGAGTGGGCAGGTGGACAACAGCCTATTTTTGAATAATAGTTGTTTTTCCCTAATCATATAATATCTGTCTTTGCTGGAGAAGAAAAACATACAAACCTTAAAAATCATTTATAAAATTTAATTAGACAATTATGAAATATCTTATTATTTTAACCATATTAAATTAGAGGCATAAATTTTTCTGCCTTATGAGCCTGTAGGTTCATTTAAAATCTATAGGCATTAGCCCACTCTTTATTAAATTCTGTGGGTCTCAAAACATTCGACCAGAACTAACACAGAGCATTATTGCTGTCATTTCTTCTGGAGGACTGCTCAAGAAAAATGCCTCATGACTATACAGACAGTCAGGAGTACGGTTTGTAATTCTGCATGGAGACGATTTTCATTATGATTTGTCCTCATCCCATATGCTAAACAAATTAACCTAAATTTCTTTCTTTCTCGGGATGAACCTCAGATGAAAAGATGGAATCCAAGTTGCTTGTTCTTGCCCTCTTGATTTCATTTTCCTTACAAAATCACAAAATTGCAACACAGTTTACCTTGTGGAGTGTTCATAATTTTCATTATTTTTGTAATGGGCACCCTCCCATTGCCATTGACAAGGTGTCAACCTCCATCTTCTCCACCCCCTTTTGAGCCAGCCACCACTCTTTCTTCAGCAAAATGCTTCCTGCAGAAAGGAGCACCTATAAATGGTCCAGCAATCCCCCTTCCCCCGAGTCAGCCAGTTCCTGTACTATTTGTGTGGTGCTCATTCTCCTCAAGGAAATTGATGAAACAACCACCTATAAACATTTGACAAATGGATTATGATCTCTTTTTAGTATATCCCTTCTTTCAGAGACATCTTTTGTTCAATTGTTTTTTTTAAAAAATAATTTTCTAAATGATCTTTTATTATACCATAACATCCCCTTACTTCTTCTACAGAGTTCCCTCATAATGTCTGAGAGGTCTAAAGAGGCTAACATCTATCAGCTGCACGCAGACGATTAGGTTGACTGATGCCTGCCATGGCATTACATTAACAGCCAGCTTCCCTGCTCCAGGGCTGCACAGCAAGCTTCTCATCTCCAATCAACTCCAAAAGCTGCCTGTGCTCTACCGGTGCTCAGAAACTCCACAAGCATGATGTAAAATATATTATCTGTAATCATGTAAATTTGTACAGTTAGAGAGTCGATTTTTATTTGCTTGGCAGGAGAATCCACAGGCTTGTAACACTCCAAAGCTTTAAAATTGCTAAGTACAACTGCTGTGACATTTCAATTCAGCTGTGCTCATCCCAAATGATAGAACGACCATCTCTGACCTTTCACATGCACGTCTATGCATAAAGCCTGACAGTAAGTAAATGTTTGAGATCTCACTTGGAGTACTGAAAGCAGTTGCTACCCTGCATGTGTATCTGCAAGGATTTAGAAGATTTTCATTAATATTCTGCTAAAGTAAGCCTGTGAAATTTTATTGTTAGCAGTAGCACTCAGCCTCAGAGAAATAATAGGTGAAAGACAATACACGACATGCACTCACATTAAACCTCAACAGAAAAGCAAAGCAGTATCTATGGCTACATTCCTCACAAAGGTTCATCTCCCTTACTCCCAAACAAAGCTTCCACGCTGGGGTGGAGCTGTCACCTGTGCCCACTCCTCAGCTGTGTTATGCCAGCTAATGTCAGACAGAGATCTGCATCCATACTGTGCCACTTCATTGCTGCTTTCTTCCTTTGGCCAGAGGGCCCAAAGTGCATTCCCCAGAAGAGAAAAGTTGTCAGAAAAAATTATTATGAAAGCATATGGGCATATGGTGTATGGGAAATGAGCTGATTTAGTGTCGCTCCTTAGTAATCTCTTGCAAACACAGCCCCGCAGAGCTTCTGCCTGTTGATCAAAGCTTGTTCCACTACTAAATTGTAGCATCTAAAAAACTACTCATTTCCTCTTTCTGGCAGAAGATTGAAGGGAAGCTTTAAAAGCTGTATCTACTAATGTACATAAATTTTCTGCTTATACCCCCTCATGGGATGGGATATAGCAAAAAGTGACAAAAAAATGCTGCCATTCATTCTGCCCTCTGTAGCAAGAATATTTTTTTCTCAAATGCAAGGAACTGACTTCCTACTTGAAGAAAACAAATGACTGCATGACCCTTGTACTAGACGTGTCTGGTCCAAATCTCTTGGCAATATGCTAAGCTGAGTAACAAATTTGCAGCTTCCTCTGTGTGTGAGTGGAGACATGAACATTGGATCGTGAAGAGGACAATCACAGATCCCATTGCACCTTATTAAAACCCAGTGAATTTCAATAAAGACTATGTCAGTAAATATATTTGTGATTTATACCAGTGTTACTTGTCCTAGAACCCAGGTTTGTACATAAAGTGCCATGCATGCCAATGGATCTAGAGGGGAATCCTGATTACTTGTTGTTTGCATAATCTGAGAAAAGAGCAAAACAGAAAATATCCCATAACCTGTGGTATAATGTCTCTTGAACACTGACAGGCGTGGGGCATCAACCACCTCGCTAGGAAGCCTGTTCCAGTGTTTGACCACCCTCACAGTAAAGACATTTTTCCTAATGCCCAATCTGAACCTTCCCTGGCTCAGCTTTGTGCTGTTCCCACGTGTCATCGGAAACCAGGGAGCAGAGACCAGCACCTTCCTCTGTGCTTCCCCTCCTCAGGAAGCTGCAGAGAGCAGGGAGGTCACCTCTCCTCAGCCTTCTCTTCTCCAGACTGGACAGACCAGGTGTGCTCAGCCTTTCTTCACAGGACATGCCCTCCAGCCCTTCTACCACCTTTGAAGCCCTCCTCTGAATGCTTTTCAGTACCTAACATTTTGAAAAATCTTTCAAAAAATCTTTCCCATTCCACATTGACAAAAATCCTAAATGTAAAGGTGTTCATATGGTATACAAATCAGAGAAGAAAAAAAGGATTTTTACCTCAAAATAAGTATCGGCTCAACAGTTAGGAAAAAAATACAAGAGATTTGCTGTTTACCCAGCACCTGGAGGTGTCCAAGCCAATTAAATCATCGACTTTCTGGTTAGTAAATGCATTTCTGCCTCTGAATTTTGACTGTATCTTGTGGGGGGAAAAAATACAGCAAAATGTATTTTGTTTTTGGGGAATATTCGGTTTTCTGGCATAAAACCCCTTTTGAAACAAAACTTCTGACAAGATCCACCCAAACAGATCTTTAGACCAATATAAATACAGAAAGTGAATTTTCAACCAATAAATCTTTGGGCATCTCCATGGTATTTTGCAAAAACACAGTGTAATTATCCAAGCAGATGTCATTTGTTGTCCATTTGTTGCCATTTGATATGTGAAAAACATACATTTTCCTCAAATTATTTTATAGAATTTAGTTGGTTTGTTTGTGTTTTTGTTTGTTTGCTTTTTTATCTTAGCTGTCATACTGAAAAATTACCTAACAGTTTGGCTGCCAGAAACAAGTACAAAAGAAATGCAAAGATCTCACTTTAAAATGTGAAAAGACTCTGCGTTCACACTTCAGAAAGTATTGCTGAGGCGAGGTCTCTTCCCTTCCACTCCTTCTTGCCAAGTAGCTCTTTTTTTGTTCATTGCAGTGGACTTCTAATGAAGGAGTAGTCTCATCAATAATAAGATATCAAAACAACTGCGAGGAACTGGGAAAGCTCTAGAGGGCATCAGAAATGTTGAAGAAACAAATCAGTGGAAATAAGCAGAAGGATTTCAAATGTTTCCTGAAGAGCTCTAAATCCAGAGAGCAGAATCCACCTTTCATTATCCTTTGAACAAAAGCAAGAGGTTGTCTTATTACTCTCCTTCAGCAGTAAAACTCAACAGCTGCAAGCAGCATGAGAACAAATATCGTGTAGATGTTAAGGCCATTTTGAATCCTGAGGAAAGGGAACCCACATTCTTATTCTTAAACCAAAAAAAAAAAAAAAAAGTGGTTTAGCATAAACCTTTTATTTTAACTCATGCACATTCAGCTAATAAACTAATTAAAACATTGACAGGTACATATATAAGAAGACTAATAAATGCAGCATGTTAAGACATTCATTCTTTTAGGTATAATAAACCAATGCAGATTAAGGTGTTTCCAATCTCCCAAAGACAATCCATTGAATTAATGGAATAAAGAATAAGAAATTGTAGTGCCCTTCTGAAATAACATCTTCTATAAAACCAGAGAGAACCATCAAAAGACAAAACAAAACAAACAAAAAACATAAAGCGAAACTAGAACCTCCCAAGATAGAAATGCAAAAATAAATTTAAGAAATTAGCTTTAAAGGTGGGAAAACGAAAGGAAAAAGATAAAGTAAGAAGTGAATTACTCCAAGTGTTTTTTGAGCCTCTGTATATCTTTATTGTTACTGTGGGGATTTTGTTTGAAAACTGACTTACAGTTAATGATAATTTTAGAAAAGATAGATGCTTTTCATAATTGTTAGACAATTTTTATCAGCAATTGTTCATATGGGGTTTTGTATACTCTTTCTAGCTGCTGTGGGACTGCTACAGTGAGGTTTGGCCACTGTAAACCAAACTCCTTTTGCACCTGGACACAAGGTCTGTTTACATGAAGTTTCGAGAAAGATCATCATTGTGCTCTGCCCATTTGTTCCCATATTGAATAATCAAATCTTCATACATAACGAAGTGGCTAAGAAAGTTACTAGGACTGCAAGTCTCTCGGGAAGGTTTGTGGGCACTTCAAGGAGGAAAACAATAATGACTAGTACAGAGGTCAGCAGCTTGTCAGGTACTGTATAAAAGATTGTGTTTCTTTCCTCAAATTAGAGCCTAAACAAGCTATGAGGCATCTGAAACTTGCCAGCTGTCATCTTACTGGCACCATCTTTCCTCCTCTGGAAAATCATGTTTCTGCTGAACTGAGAATAGACAGGACCTTAGAGTTGAGGGCTGCTGACTTTCTTAAATGCCTGAACATAAAATGTCAGACTCCAACTGTTAAAATTTGTCTGCTTCACACCATGGGCACCACAATTATGAATTACTGAGTCTGAATTAGCGCCTTTAAAATATTTGAAATTTTCTCTTGTTGTCTTTGCCCTGTAAGAGCAGTTTAATTATGTATAGTGCTACTTTAGAACATGCTAGGAAGAATACGGGAACATAAACATTCTTATAAGGAAAAGAACAGAAAATTTGTGTAGCAAATTTCACATCATTAAGCATTTCTCCATGAGGCTGTCAAATTAGTGCTGAAAAGTAATAAAGGGCTGAAAAAAAGATATTGCAGGGATGAACCCACACAGTAAAACTTTATCATCATTTTTAAAAATAATAATATTAATAAATTAAGAATCTGCCTACTTTGAAATCTAATTTCTAGTTTAGCATTTTTAAATGATACATGCATTTTAGTACAGCTTTTTAATTTTGCACACAATTAGGGCAAGTTATAATTATGATAAATATTCACATAATACTAACTGAAGCTAAAGGTGAATTTGATTTAATGGCGTGTGTTGTTATTCTATTTTTATTCATATTTACCTAAGTAGAGATATTACATATGTTACTTTTATCTTCACCTGAAGGGCATGCTAATCTTGAAATGTTTATTATATTTAAATGTTAAGTTGTCAAATAACTTTTATTTTAAAGGAAATGAAATAAGGTCAGAAACTTGCCAAAAACTGGACAGTATGTACTCCTGGTTCCTATTCTTCAAGGCTTGTTCAAAATGATTGACTATTATTCATTCTACTGAGATCCCCACTAAGATAAAGTAGTCCTTTAAATGACGCTAAATTAATATGCTTGGTTAGCTACCTCTGAATTAAGCTAGTAAAGTATCATATATCTATAAAAGTTAAACTAAATTTGACATCTCTACTTGCCTTGAATACTACTGACTAATATTACATAAATATTAACACACAGTACAAGGACAAGAGCTCAGCCTCCTTCACTGTCATACAGGCTGAGAACTAGATCAGTCTTTCAAGCATCCTTGATAAGCTATAAACAATTCTTCTTCACAATTGTCATTGCACCCAAAGGTGAAAGCTGAATTATTATTTCAGGGCAGGTATGGTGGCAAGATTTTCAAAGTGATGTTATGAACATTCTTCACTTGATTGGAAATGATTGAGAGATTGGCTGATTCGAATTGACTACCTGTGTTGAATTTTATGTGATGGATAGTTCTGTGACTGCTACAGGACAATGTTGACAGAATAATAACTGCAGGCATTTCAATATATGTATAGTTCTATACAGCTAAATTGTGATCAATATATCTTGTTTATTTCTTGGCAAGAACACAGTTTTACTAGATGAGGCCCTGAGCAACCTGATCTAGTGGGTGGCATCCCTGCCTATGGCAGGGGGGTTGGAACTAGATGATCTTTGATCTTTTGATCTTTCCAACCCAAGCCATTCTATGATTCTATGATACCTCCCACACCATAGTATACATACCAGAAACCTTGGTAGCAAGTAGGGGAGAATGTAAATTAATTAATTAATTAACAAATAAATAAAAAGTCTGAGAACTTAACAACAAAGGAAAACTATAAAATTTTAATATGAGCCTGAAAGAAAAACATGAAATGCAAGCATGAATGACTGACCCTTGTAAAAACTATGCTTCTTTATACAGTGTTTCTAAAAAGTGCAGTTTTCCTATAGATTTTAAAGTGCTGGATTTTTTTTCCATTTCTTGCTTTCTATAGTTATTCTAAAGCTGGTGATACTATCATTCTAAAAACATCTTTGTTACTGATGTCACATAACAAAGATTTCACATCTTCAAAAATATCAGGGTCCAATACTCTCTAGACAGGTTATTTTAGGTACTCCACACAAAGAAAGTTTACTCTTACCATAAAATTTGCTTATTTGTAGGTATTTGGCATTACAGTGGATTTTGATTTAGCAGAGCAATGCCACAATATACTGAAATCACCTCACAAACACAACAAAACTATTGCAACATACAGTTGAACCACAATAAAAACATGATTCCCACTACTGGTCTCTGTATGTTTGCCATCATTGGCTAGCCATCACTGGCTAGGTTGAAGACAGCTAGAGCCTGTTGCTCTCTTCACAGTTAATTTTTTTGGTTGCTCAGTTTTTATACTCTGTGTTGGGCTAAGTCACATATAAGTCCCTTTCTCCATGATGGTCTGGCTGGCTCAGGAAGATATTCCCACCTTTTTGATTAAATCACAGAAGGCAATTTATACAACCAGTAGATCCACTCAACTGCATAGCCATTTATCCAGACTTTAAAAGGCAGATACAAAGCATCATTGCTCGTTTCTGTATGTGAACTGCATAAATGGGGAACACTATTCCAATACTGAATCTTAAGAGTTTTGGACTGGGCTTGGAGGTAAGAATGTGCAAGTACCACTTCCTGAGGAGTGATCTATGTATGCCTTTCCAGTACAGGAGAGCAGCCTGCAAGACACCTGTGTTATCATCTTTACCATCACTCAAGTTTGTCCTTGCTCTACATCAACTTCTGAATCTAAAAGGCTCTTCAGTTCAAGTCTGGAGCGAAAATTCCTCTGTAAGTTGTGGTATTTCTGTGGGTCACTGTCTGTAAAACTAGTGGCTACAGTGCATTTTGCTCTCAGCGCCAGGATGCATCTAGGCTCAGTTCATCAGCCATTTTGTCCTAATCAAATACGTTTCAAATGGTTCCAATCTTAATATGCCCAGTCAATGGTGTTATTTTTACAAGATGGGTCTTAACATGGAAAACACGCATCATAACAGGAAATCCAAACATGTAGCTGTGATCTAGAGGTCCTAGATACGCCTGCTTGTCTTTAACAGTTTTATGGGCTTAAGTCCTCAGAAGCAAAGGAAGCCTTTTTAATATGCCAAACAGATACTCTGAGATGGAAAACTAGCTTCTTAAATCAACCCTATTAATGCTCATGTGAAATATTGAGTACTGTATCCCATGGGAGCAAGTGAAAGCAATTCCACAGGATTTGTTGCTTATCACTTCCCAAATAGAGTTTAAGATTTGCATTTGATTTATTAAGACACAACTGTAATGGGAGAACCTGTCCCGAGGCAAAGGTTTTCTATATACCTTATTGATAGAGCTGTGGTCAGCAAAGATATGTAAGCTGAAGCCCTCTGCTAAAAAAATAAAATATTCAGACCCCAGCAAGTTAATTTCCCTTCCGTTTAGTACTTACATTTTTTTTTTTTTTTTTAGAAACATATTTGAATGAGTGGCCCCCAGGACAGGCTGCACTTTACACTTATTAACTGCATTTTCTGGGGTAGAATGGACTGATAAGAATGGTTATTTGGTAGTTTGGTGTGGAATTTGGTATGCACTTCCATGATTATTTTTTCTTCAAGTTGAGGAGAAGCTGCTATTGCATTTGTTATAAAATTAATTAAAGATCAAAAATGTGCTAAAACTTGTGGAGATCAGTTCCACCCCCAACTTGTTTTTCTTGTACTGTAGTGCTATATCTTCACCCACTTGATACCCACTGTTGGGAATGCCCTTTTGAAAGTGGGGATCTATTTTGAGTGAATAGCCATGGTTACAAAAGCAGACCCTAAATTCTGCATTCAGCACATCAACATGGTATAACTTCAATAGAAGAGATGCACAGTGACCCTCCTCCTGGAATACCACATAGTTTTGTGGATCAAATACTTTTGGGAGAAAAAAAAAAAAGAAAAAAAAAAAGAGGGAGAGAAAAAAAAAAAAAGACCGTAGATATTCAAAAGCTGTCAAACTGAGAAACTGCCTTAAACTACTCACTTGCATATTCACACTGCAACTACATGAATTCTGCCAAAAAAAAAGAGTTTTCCTCTCCCCATTTAGACAAAGATTCATCTTTATGAAATGGGGAAGCCTACTGTGAATTTCTGTATCAGGGACCTAATGCTTAGTATAAGAAATACTGAACTATTTCACAGAAATGCTTGGCTCTTTACATAGCGAAGAAAAAGTGCCTTGCGCAGACATCTGAATGCACTTCTCTCTCTCTACCCCGGTTTTAAAAGCCTAGACACATCACCTTGACTTAGCTTGTTATGCTAGAAGCCCTGCCTCTAGTATATTGTCACACCTATTTTGGGGGCCCAAAATATGTCAGCAGGTTCTGGTCTTTAATATTTTCCTTTAGACTTTTTCTTTTTTTTTTTTCCAGACAGAAAAAAATAAAAAAAAAATAAGTTTTTGTCTCTGTTGGAATTAAAATCTTCATTACCCATCTGAACTCCTACAGTCTGTTTGAGTCTCTACAGGTAATTTTTTTCCCCTTCTGCTTAATTCAGTATCTCTAACATTTCTCTTATACTCCCTGCTTTTAATTTTGAGGCACTTGGTGCTAAGAGATAAGTCTGTGGCAGATGTAATTATCCAGCACGGTATTAGTCACTTGTTACTGCCACCTACCTGCCTTTTTCATACCAGAGTATTTTGGCTGGGAAGGGAGAGCTTGTAAAGCCTTTCACCTTCCTTACGATTATTTTTTTTCAGAATAAATAGCTGTATGGAAGCTAGACAGAAAAATCAGAAGTTTAAACCTTAAACCTGAGATTCATCAGTCTTGTAAATCAACAGATCTGATTCTCAGAACCTACTCCATGTTTTATCTCTATTGCTGGCATCACTGTGTTGACTTTTTAAACTGAAAAGAACAATTATAATTGTCTGTTTTGTTCTTAGGCTTCTACCATTTCCTTCAGGCCTAATAATTTCATCTGTAACCAGACACATCTGTCAGAAAGTCATCCAGTTTGATGTCAAATCTTTTAAAAAATGGAGTATATTGGAATATAAGCTTATTTATCTTTAATGTTTACTTTTAAAATATTTTTGCCTGAATTTGCCTCACTTCGGTTTGCAGTCTTTGCAGTTCTTTAGGACGCTTGTTATCATACTGCTATAGGTGAAACTCACTTTAAGTGAGCAGGTGATGCATCTGAGGACAGCTAGCTCTCTCCATCCAGGATAAAGGAGTAGATTGGGACAGATGAGGAAGCAAGCAGGCAAACTATCCCAGGTCATAAGGATGCTAGGCAACACTGACAAGAGGTGTCCAAACAACTCTGTGAGGACTCAGTTCACAATAATGAGTGAATCATTGGCTCAACTTAAAATTACCCTCACAGAGGCTTCCTTACATCAGGCTTCTGGTTCTACACAGGTTTGCTAGTTCAGATGCAACACTGGGTCTGTGTTGGCTACATCCATTTTGTTCATTCCGCACCAGAAAATCCTTTTACCAATACTGCAGGAAAGTGATTTTGAAGAATTTCCCTTGGATCTCTGTGACCTTATCCTCCCTCCTGCTGCCTCAGCCATGCTGAATCTGAGCTGGTTTTGTGCAGAATCATTCTGATGGCTCCATGTCACTCTTCCCAGAGCTGCCAGTAATGGGAATGAGTGTTGGGAGGTATGGGTTGGCTTTGCACGCAGCAGTTCAGGAGCTCCTGAATGACATTACATTTACTGACTCAAGGTCCAAACTGTGCAAAAATGACTATTTCTGGAAACATACAACCACATTCACATGGCACCGCACTTGAATTTAGAAGCCCAGCTCACAGAAATTGGCTCTGCACAGAGTTAGCTCACTGTCTTTGCAACGATTAATGGAGTGATTAATCAGCAACCAGATAAACCACCCACAGATCATTCACAGTTGATTATAGTTTCTTTTATCTAACTGAGCTCCTGGATTGAAATTTTTTGTAATGCACAAGCCAAGAGTGTTTCAGCTAAATATCTAGTGGGTATTTGCAATCAAGATGCCACAACACTGCTTGATACAAATGTTAAGTTTTGCTCAAGGGAATATGGGAATGATGGGGTTATTTTAGGTCAATACAAAATGAAACCTATCAAAGTAACAGCCCAGCTTCAGACAAAGCTGGTACTGGAATTCTGAAGATGCCATTCAGTGAAGGGGAGTCTTGCTCTTTTTACAAACCCATCTCACTGAGGTTTTCTTTGCCTTGGTTTGTCTTGTTTTTAACAATAAGCCCTTAAGGTGGCAGAAGACAAAAATGCTTCTCCACATTGCAATGGGTATCTAGGCTGCCAGCTGCAGAAGCACATTGTCTAAGGAAAAGTGTTTCAGTTTTACAAAACTAGAGACATAAGGTTGGAGATGGCTTTTAAAGAAACTTTGCTCTCAGGTGCTGCTGCAACTCTTACTATTTGAAACAGTGACATTAACTCAGACAAAGGTCCTGTGGGTCCTATCTATGACATGTTTGAGCTGTTAGCAGAACTGGTAGCCAAAATATTAATTTGAGAATAATCAGAATCTTAAATGCTTTTGTGACAAGAAAAATTACCTTCTCAAATTAACTACTGTTTTGTGTATCTGTAAACGAATACACAGACTTGAAGAAGATGTCTCAGTTAAAGGCCATGCTGAGTTAAATTAATATCACGAGAGGAACAACCTTTAGACATATTGTATTAATGCAGTAAATGAGGGCAAAAGGCCTTTAGAGACTGAAGGCTAACCTACAAAAAAATTCACAAAAGGACTCGGGTTCCTAGCTGTGTCTTTGAGCTGCTTGACATCTTTATTGCTTTATGACTCTTGTAAGTATTTCAAATGCCATGGTGACTATAATTTTATGGGTAAATGTACCCTAAATATCTGCTGCCAGCTTCACCCTGAATTAGCTGCAGCCTGGAAGCAGGTAAACATCTCACTAATTCCTGTTACTGATTAATCATATGTCCTCTTATCTCACCTCTGGACTTCCAGTCTAGAAGATGCTGTCAGAATTCACCCACCCAACAGAAAATACAGAGGAGCTGGGCCAGGGATGCTGCTCCTGATCACAGCATCTCACTCCACATGTGGGAAACCCTTGTAAATATGGGGTCAAAAGTGGGTCCAACAAAAGAACTGGGTATTGCAGTCCCTATTTTTCACATTAGATCCCCATGGCAGGAATTCAGGGTCCTCTGGAGATTTACTCCCCAGGGCACAGGGAAAGGAGGACCTGAAACAGACATCATGCTAAGCAGAGGACTGTCTAAAGTTGTCAGATTCTGAGTGAGATAATGGAGACATGTTGAGTATACCCTGAAACACCACAGGAACAAATTTTTTCTACCAAGGATCCAGGCATTTTCCTTTTTAAGGAGCCTCATCTTGTTAGCAGTATGCATGATGCATACACACACAGTGGTTCAGGGATATAAGTGTAGGAACACCTAGTCCCTAGACCCAATAATTTTTGGATCAGACCTAGCTGAGCTTCGGGCAGGTGCATGCACAGCTCCACATGTGTAGAAAGAGCACTCAGGCATCTGGTGGACTCTGTGATAGAGATCCCAGAGGTTTGGCTCACCCCAGTATCAGGGAGCAACTAAAACAGGATTATCAGAATTACAGCTTTGGCTTTACCAACCTAAATTTCATTTATATCTTGTTCTAAAGTGCTTTATATAGGTCTTTTATAAAAGAATGTGGGATTTATGGATGAAAACCGCCCTGTAAGAGTTAAACTATTTGAGTTAATTTTGGTACCATGTCTATAGCTTGTCTATAACTGTCCAAATGTTAGACCTGTGTTCATATAGCACAGGAGCAGGAAGATTTAAAAATAAAAGTAATAAATACTAAATTTTTCAATCTACAAGTTTTCAACACATTTACAGCAGTCATTTTCTTGTCCATTCTACTCATGTTCTTATTAAGTAAGCAACAGTCTTTCTTGGAAGCAAATATTTTAATAGCACATACCACCACCTGCTGTAAGAAACTGAAATTGCCTTCGCAATTGCAGGGCTTTTAAACCTGAATAAAGCAGCCTGCCTTATGTTTTAAATAGAGCTAGATTGTTGACGTCTCTCTCTGATACTAATTGAATTATCTATTCATCCAAATATTTTCTGACATGATTGATATGTAATATATATTTATATGTAATATCAGAAGCTTGACTCTAAGACGCATGGAAATTTAGGAAATGTTTCTGTTCTGGGTACTTTAATACCTCTTCCTCTCACTATCTAGGCAGCCCCACATAGCAGGACTAAGATATTACTTCCCTCCCAATCCCATGCAGGTATCTCATTTGCCAAAAACATCAAAAGGCTTGACCACCCCAGTGAACCTACCACTCAGGCCATTGTGCACTTTTCTACCATTTATCCACGCTAAAGATAGGAAAAATTTGTTTAATTTTAAGTGCTATTATTAACAACAGCAATAAGAGTACCGGATTATTCCTTTTCCTTGCTACTTATGTAGTTTTTATGATCACCTGTCTTGTCCCTCTACCTTTCCTTTATTGTTTTACCAAATAACCCCACCAAAGTTTCCCTCTAATTCTTTTCTCCCTTCATCCGGGTCTACATTTAAGGCAGCCTCTAGACACTTTTTTCCTGGCACTTTCATGTGTCACTTCAAAAGCCTCTTCAAAACTGAATCTTTTTTTTTTTTCCTAAGATGTCTTCTCTGCTATCCTTTCTTTTCCCCCCAATATATTTATAGTCTCCAAATCTTTCACTCATAACCATTATCTTGCTAGACTTGATTGATTTCCTCACATTTTAACAACTCTCAGAGCTCCCTTTTTCTACCTGTTACAATGTCAAAATATTTTGCCATATGTTCTTGTATTGCCTTCACAAGCCCCGTTGCATCCCTACTTAGAGCAGAGCTTCCTGAATCTTTTCTGAGCATCACCATTAGCAGCAGTAGTGCCAGTAGGTGTGTTCCCTGAAAGCAGTGGAACACACTTCAATTGTGACTTGTACATGGTGAACACTGCAGAGAAATGTATGTGCTGCCTGGGATCCACTGCACCAGGAAATCCAGAGCTCTTTCCTTCTACTTACAGGTGAATAGGGAAAAAAAAAGAAAAAAGAAAAAAAAGAAAAAAAAAGTAATTTCAGTTGGAGTTGGTTTTACTTGAATATCCTCATTATTCATGATCCCTTCAGTGTCACACCATCAGTCATGATAACTGCTCCTTGAGTCTGAATTAGCTAAGTAAACTGAAGTAAGGAAAGAATCAAGAAAAAATGGAAGGAAGGAAGGAAAGGAGGGAGGGAGGGAGGGAGAGAAAAAAGAAAGAGAAAGAAAGAGAGAAAGAAGGAAAGAAAAAGAAGGAAGGAAGGAAGGAAGGAAGGAAGGAAGGAAGGAAGGAAGGAAGGAAGGAAGGAAGGAAGGAAGGAAGGAAGGAAGGAAGGAAGGAAGGAAGGAAGGAAGGAAGGAAGGAAGGAAGGAAGGAAGGAAGGAAGGAAGGAAGGAAGGAAGGAAGGAAGGAAGGAAGGAAGGAAGGAAGGAAGGAAGGAAGGAAAAAATATTACTGGCCCAGAAATTCCATCAGGTGATGGATACTAAGTAGACTTCATTTCTGGTTTAGTGATCACCTCTGTCTTACTGTAAAAAATCCCTGCTTCTCTGGAGAGATGCCATGCCTCTTTAAGTATCTAGGCCATTTCCTGTCATCTTCTTGTTGCTTAATAGCTATAATGTTTGTTCAGACATGTCTCATCTTGAAACATTTTCCTTTTCTTTCTGCTTCTTATTGTAGGCAACATAAATTATGAAGCATTTTTATGTAGGTGTCTCATAAATTAAATATTTTAATAATCTGATCAACCTGCTGTATATATGGGTACATGTGTTTGTTACTGCCTCAGTGGCAGTACATCTTTTACAGCAAGTACACCTTATTTCATTGTCAGACAAATACATTAGTCAAGAGAATCTCTCTTAGTAACATTTTTTCTGTCCAAATGTTTTTATTTTTCCTTTTATTTTGCTTTGAGTTAGTCAAAACAGAGTAGAGTAGAGATTACCTGTGTCTCAGCTTTAGTGCTGCTGTTTCTGTTCTGAACTCTGCAGGATGTTTCCAGAAATACTATCTGACAAGGAAATTGTTTCCAGACTGTTTTGTGCTTTCACCTGCCAGAATCTCTCAACCAAATCCACCAAAAAATTGACTATGCTCTAGACTAAACAAAACAGTTTGATTGCAGCTAGTGTAAACTAGTACTGAAGTCAAAGGCTGCGTGATGGTTGAGTTTCATATATTAAAAGCTTGGCCTAAATGTTGCTTGTGTGTAAAGATGTCCAGAATAATTTGTGCATATCTTATGTGAAAACTAAATTTTAAATTTAAATCCAAACCTACACATGCTTAAATACATGCCCTTTAAAAGTGAATTTAAAAATACATGAATCAGTAGAACAGCTTCCACGCTTTAAAATTAACTACATGCTTAAGCAGTTGGCAGGATGAGAGCAATAAAAATGTTACAAGCCAAAGCATTGAACTCCTTTGTGGTTTTTTGATAGTCTCTGATCTTTAATCTGCTAGAAGGATGGCACATGAATGAAATCATTTGCTGTTGCTGCACTAGACATGGGGTTTCTTGCATGTGTTGATTTTACTTAGCATTAACAGCAAATGCATTTTCAACAATGAAACAGCAATATATCTTCAGGCTCTTTTAAATGCAGGAAAAAAAAAAAGGTCAATTATTACTGTAGATTAAATGCTTCTTCACTGACAATACCATCAGAATAAAAGAGATGCTCTTCTCAAAAGTCAGCATTTTGATACAAACTAATGTCATTCCTACTTATGCAGATGTACTAAACCATTAAGAAGATGAGTATCTAGATGTTTGTCTCTCTTTTTTTTTCCTTTTATTAAAATATCATTTCTATAAGCACCATTATTTGGTTTTCTCTATGACAGTAAGGTTAATTTAATTTTTAACTCTTAATTTATGCCACAAATATTCTGCAATTCTTTCTGCAGATTAGTAATAGATGTGGCTCATCTCCCTTCTTGAGTACATAGAAAAGGAAACTCTGAATAGCTCTAATTCTTCTCTAGGTATGTATAAAGGCATAAGGAAACAAAATTATACACAAGTGCATATAGAAAAAGGTTTACTTTTTCTCTTAGTTTCTAAGGAGGCATGACCAGTAAGCAAGAACATGGATATGCCTGAAAGCTCACCTGTCTCCAGGGCTTAGACACAAAACTCCAGGCTACTCAGAGACATTTCTTTCCATCTAGTTAAAATACACAGCTGGGACCTTTTTTGTAGGAGGACAACTGCTTTATATATGTGTGTGTGTGTGTGTGTGTGTATACACAAAGTTAATATGTATGTATAAAGGTATACATATATCTGTACAAAGCTAATATATTAAACTGTCAATGAAAACATGACTGTGATGTTTTGGGATGTAGAAGCTGTAAACTTGAATCCATTTGTGAAGGATTGTTTACTCATTCTGTAATAAGCTCATGCGGGATAAAATCTGTGTACACCTCTTGAAGCAGGGTCAGCAATGCAGCACTCCTCTATAGCTTCCACAGAAAAGGCAGAATGCCCACAGTAACCTGCAGCCTTGAACCTGCTTGCCTGGCTTTCCCCTGGAAAGCTGGCCCAAGTCAGCCTGTAGCCCCTTCACCACAGGATGTTCAGCATAGGTCACCCACATCCTGCATGATAACACTTGCTGAAATGACAATGAGCATCATTTTAAAGAAACGGTGAATTTCAATGCATGTTAGGCTGAATCCACACCAGTAGGCATGCTTTGAAGTGCTGACTGGATTGAGTCCCTGCAGAGAGATGGATGGATAAATTGTGGATTATCATCAGCCTTCACCACCACCAACACAGAGTTGCTCAGTGCTGTGAAAACTGAGATATTGCTCTACATACCCAGTAGCAGAAGAGAAAATGCTTTTTAAGATAAGGTACCAAGGAACATATAAAGCTTTAGTAGCAATTCAACAGGACTCACAGGATTGTGGTGCTAATTAGAAGTCCCTGAACTCTGCCTAAGGTGAGCTTTTAATGGCTAAATCCCATTTTGCAGCTTTAACAAAATGAGGATAATGATGTGCTCATATGTTAAAGGACTTAGATGGATGATCTAAGGAGCAAATCATTACATTTTCTGCATTATTAGAACTACTACTAATTACAAATTAAAGGCCAGCTGGTAAAAGCTGATGGGTGTTTTTCAAACATAGATTTTCTGATTAAATGTTTAATTCCTGTAATATTGTAGTTCAAACACTGGCCTTGTTCACTGATGCACTTGGGAATACTGACTGGTGACTCAAGAACTGTGGATTCAATACTCCATTCATTCAATATTTACAAACTCTAGATAATCAATTTCCAAAACATAAAAAGTAGCAGCTTTGTTTTATTCTTTGTGCTCAGGAAGTTAAAGTTGCATTGCTCCAGTTGATTTTATGCAATTATATGTTAGCTGAATTTTTAACCTACACATGTATTCCCTAAGTTGATTTATCAGAAGACTTCAAATGTCAACTCAGTATTCATAAGAAACCTTTTGTCTGCATTAAGAGCTGGCTGCTGTCAGTGATATTGGGTTACAGAGAACAAGAACAACCAGAACAACCATCCAAAAAAAAAAAAAAAAAAAGCCACAAAGTCATTGCTTGATTTGATTGTTATTCATTTTTAAGTACTTTCATTCTACTCTGATTGCTTTAGAATTTGTCTGCTTTATAAGTGTCTTTAAAAGGAGACATTGATGTTTTATGCTGTCTTAAGTGCTCACAATCATCACTGTTGATGAACATGGACTCATTAATGTCTAAATCATTTACAACACAAGGATGTTTCTTTGTCTCTTGAGTTTGCTTTTCCTGGGACAATTAATTTTTATATAAGCTACTGCATCTGCTTCCAATATCAACCATGAATTTTCGTTTATCCTTTGGATCATAAAAAATAAGTTTTGCACAGACTTGACATTTTTAAACCAGTAGAAGAGTTTTCAGAACTCTCACTCTATCCATAGAAATATACATATTTATTTTTATTTTTTATTTCTTAAATTTATGACCTATAAATCTCTTAACTATTCCTTAAGCTGTTGTTATTCATGTAAATAGCATTACACTGTGAGCCATGGAGAAAACAGATATACCTCTTCAGCACGGAATTATTAAAACTGACAGTATGACACTGAGACCTTACAAAACCATTTTCTTGAGGAAAATGTATGCTCTGAAACTGCATTGCCAACAAAACTATAAAATTAATAGTTTTCCTATAGGTTTGGATGGTGCAACTTTCCATAATTCCATGGTATGCCCGGTAACTTCTGTGAAGCACTGAAACACCCCATGATTCAAAACATAATTGAATCACATGACTTTGAAGTGAAAGTCTGTTATTGATCAAACACTTTATATGCTGTAAGAATGGTGATCATTTGGTTTATGGAACTAAAAGCACCAATCTGGAACGGTTTTCAGTCTACCAGTCTGTTTACTTTATCTTTCTCTCTTTCCATTCTTCTGTTGATTTCCAAGTAGCAACTACTTTATGATATGAGTACGCTCTCCTTTTATTTCTGTAGGATTTTGATTCACTGAATATTCATTAAAAAAAAAAAAGTAATAGCATTGCTAGCCGAAGAAACTTGTCTTCATACTGCTGTGCCTTGGGTTGAATGACTTTATGAGATGTGAATACAGGGGGGGGGAGTCATTCCAGTATCTGGAAGGTTTTTAGCATTTCTTCTTTCCAAGATGGTTCACACAGCCTCTCCCTCAAAGAGGCCATTAATGGCTTCTCCCTCTTCTTCTCAGTCACCTACTTCATTAGAGCCAGGGAAGAAGAGTGGGCAGAGAGAGGAATATCACTATTCCTTTGGGAAATTTGGTTAGAATTGGCTCTTTGGTTCACAAGTTATTAGATATGAATAAACACGAACACAGGTATTTACACTTTGATTGCTCAATGCTCATTCTTTTAGGAAAACATATAAATGTGAGGGGAGGCAGAGGGAACAAGCAGATATACTGATTTCTGCATGAAGAGGTCCAACTCTCAAAAAGTTGCATTTCTCTTCAGTTTGGCTCTAATTTTCCCACATTATGATTAACATAAAAATTTCCAAGTGAGAGAAGAAAGAAAGATGCAAGACCCTGGGAAGCTGATATCACTATACACAGCACTTGATGCATGTAGCTTTTCTCTGAATCTATTCCAAAAATGAGGATGCCTTTCAAGTTCAATTAAAAATATGTATGTTTTATGAGTGTAGCCCATTTTTAATCTCCCCCTTTCAGCTTTTCCTCCTTCCTTGTAGGAGTTCTGCTGTATGCATTTCAAGAATCTACGACATAGCTCCAGTAGGGAAACTTGGCTCAGACTTCTGAGCAAATTGCCAAGTTGTGAGAAAGAGCTGTAAAAAAGTCTGCAGAATGGAGCCTTGTGAGATAAGAAAGGTGAAAATGTAGATGGAGGTAGGATTGTTGAAACTGGGACTGTTAGCAGCTGGAGGATTCAAGAGGAAAAACACCAAGATGGAAAAGGAAAAAATAAAAAAAAATATATAAAGGATGAATAGAGAGGTGGAATTTAACAGTGCAGGAAGAGCTAAGATCCAGGGAGCAGCAGACAGCCTCTGTGGCCTGACGAAGCCGGGAATCCTCTTGGCTCAACCTCGTTCCTGGCTCCCCTCTGGTTAGCAAAATCTCTGGGTGTCACATAGGAAAGGGAAAAGACTGAGAGCACTAGCATTTCGCATAGTTCTTTAAGAAAATCTAGTTATCCTTCATATGTGCCAATTAACAAATAATCGCTATGCACTTTAAAAGTGTGTATGTGATGCTGACGTAGTCTCTTTGTAAATGGATAAAGTTGTCCAGGCCAAAAGCAATTGGTTGTAGAGCTTGAAGGGGGAGAAAGTTTTGAGGTGTGTTTCATGGTTGCCTATAGAAAAGTATATGTGTAAAATGATCTCTGCTACCCATTGTATGGTCCAGACTTTGAAATCTGGCTGTATGTGTTCCCCTCTCAAACTGGACCACAGTACCTTCTAACATTTTGTGTTCAGTCAGAAGCAGTACAGTAGTTGACAGGTAAACTGTTTTCTCAGACTGAAACTCTGAGCTGATGCTCAGGAAATTTATACACGTCTTCAACCAGGAGAAGAGCTGTGACGTCTGAACTCTCTCTTCTCTACCTGAGAACTTCTCTGGAAATAGTCTTCCCTGCATCATCAACAGACCCCTCACTAGAACCTGTGGGCCAGGAGCTAGGGCATTTATCTGGATTACCATCTCCATTCCCATCATGATTTCTCCTCTTATATAAAGACTGTGTGATGTAAAATGAATAAATAGATTTGAGAGCAGGTACTGAAACTTGCCACGGCAAGTACTTCAGCTCCAAATCCAGTTTATAAAGTCATTTTAAAAGCAAAATCTGGACCTTGACCAGTGCTTTTCAAAGGATAGTTTAAGTGCACTTAACTTCAGGAAGAATCTATGCTGTCTCAGTCCTGTCTTAGATATCTAAATTTGAAAGGGGGGGGGGGGTGTTAAGATTTCTCTGCATAATGACATTTTTCTTAGCTCTTAACAGACTCCCACTCAGATTGTGGTGATTCTAGAAAGAGGCTCCTTTTAGTACAACAGTACATTTGTCAGAGTACCTACTCAGACAGTAAGAAGCCACTCAGATACTAGACTGTAAACATGGTGGGTAAGTATATAGGAGGGAACAATGTACTGGATGAAAGCTCTCTGAACTGATCTCCCAAAGCTTGGATCCATACTGGGTTGTAGAAGTCATGAAGCGGGAGATGCCAAGAGCCAAAGGTTCTTTGGGACAGATCAAAAGTGGGTTTCTACTTCTGGCTTCCTGGGATCTGAGCATATGTCATAGCAGATGACCATTTTACTAGGAAGCAGCCTTTGGAAGAGGGCCCACTCTACCTTAGGAAGTGCTCACAGAGCCTTAAGTTTACAGCTCTAGTAAACAAGCTAGACACCCAAACCAGCAACAGCAAGGCACTGTGGAAGTGCTTAAGTTTTCCATACAAATAATGGGAAACAGGTGTACCTGTTTTTTCTCTGCAGCTCCCCCAGAGGCTGCTTAGCAACTTTAAGCATTTCTGTTAAGCAGCCTGATCACTGTTTGGAGTTAGATACAGATAATGCTGAAGGGTCAACATTTAAATTAGGAAGCTATGCTGAGGGAAATTATTTCAGCCTTGGATGGAATACAAGAATTATATTTCATCCTTGGATGAAATACAAGAATACCACTCACAGTACGTTCATGGATGTAACACTGACAATCTACCCTGCAATCCTTGTACACAGAAATTATTTCACACCATTACTGCCCATACTGCTAAATGCCAGTGACTGAAGTCCTTTTCTGCATTTAACTAACTTCCAAGCTGCCCTGCCAAATATATGTTAGTTAAAATAGCCTGTGTCCCTCTTTCATCAGTATTTAAATCCAGACCAAGCACAGGATTCTGCCGGGTTTAACCCCACACAAAAGGAGTAAGTAGGAGATAAAAGATAGAGGAAACAAATGTAATGGTTAGGCTGACTAACAAAGCCAAGACTATTTCTGCTCAATACTAATGAGCCAAGTTATCTATGCTGGCCACCTGCCTGACTATTTGGTTCCTGCCTGTTTTATATTGCTTGTGATGATCTTCAGGGAACTATTATTGTACAAACACTGCTGAATGATTTTAATCTCTACTTTTATTCTTGTTAGCTTTTAATATAATTGTAGAAGATAAATTGTGAGTTGCATGCTTTCTGATCGCTAAAACGTTTGTGAGATGATAAAAGAATATTAAAATTATTTACAGGAATTTTGGAATTTAGTCAAAGGGCAGACAGCTGTGGATGAAGTTTATGGAACAGATGAGCCAAGCCCTGCCATTGTCCTTGTCCTGCTGGACATTCACACCAGGTTGGTTTTTGTTGCCTCAACATAGTGGTCTTCATCTCTCTTCAGTCAGTATAAGTGGTAGTTATGGTCTTTTTTCTCAGCCTCTGGGTGCTCGTTCTGTTTCAGTGTTGCCTCTGATGACAATATTCACCAATAGCAAATATTTACAAGACTTCCCATGAGCTTAAATTCCCACAGCAGAACTCTGCCCACACTTTGGGACCATCAAACACAGCTCATAGTGCTTCCCATGCTTCCTCTCTGCTCCTGAGCGCAATCTGAGATTTAGCATGGATTTTTCATTGTCCCAGGTCTCCTTTCTGCTTTGCTCCTTCAGCCCAGGCTTACTTTTTGATTCTGGCCAGCGAACCTGCACTGAGCAGAGCCAGGACACAGGCCTACCACTATCATGCTGTTGTTCATAACAGTAAATGGTAGCATAGTCTAATCTCTGGTAGTTTTGGCCTGGACCAAATAACATTTTCCAAAACACTGGCCAAGCACAGGCTAGAAGGACTTGGTCTGAGCCACAGGTGCAGCTGTAAACATAGCCAGCCTATTGCAAGAGATGAAAAGATTAACTGTCATGAAAAATGTGGCATCCCTTATCATGTGGTTTGCTGCTTAGTAACCTTCCACCTGGCATTCAGATATGAAAAAAACAGTTTCCTTTTTTTTCCAGTCACTTTGTGGTTCTCTGAGGGCAGACCACACTTAGCTGGTGACTGACATTACAAATTAAAGAGCCATAATTGGAAACTACTAGTTCTGTTTAGCACAGGCATCAAGATACATGAAGTGATCATGCAGCTTAAACCGAGTCCTGGCAGCTTTTTCTTTCTATTAGCCAACCAAAATTGCCATGGTCCTTTTTTCTGGCTGGAAAAGAGGTCTAAATGGAAGGCACATCCAGACAGTAACACCAAGTATAGTTACCTTGGGGTATGAGCAAAGTGAGTGTGGGATAGTCTGTGCGCACCAATATTAAGACACCTTAGCATAGATTCCTGTCATCTTGCCTTCCCACTCACTACTGGGATCTCTAAATGTATTCCTCAGTGTTGGCAGTGGAGAAGGAAGAAAAAGAGGTGAAGGCAGAAGGGAGCGGTCAGAAGCACCACATAAATCTATGTATCTATATATTGGGTGTATATATAGAGAGAGAGGAAAGCACGTATATAGTATGCACATTTACACATACTCTAGCAGGTTCTGGATACTTTATTTCAGGAAATAAAATAGGTTTAGAAATCCCTGTCTCTGCCCTGCCGTACCTGGAGCTCATTCATGTAATGGACAGACCAGCGAGCAGCAGCAGAAATCCAGAGCAGGGCCATGACCAAGCCACGGTCTGGCCCTGGGCAGCCTCCAACATAAACACAGAATTGTGTAGGCCAGACCAGAATTCATAAACAAAGACAGACCCACTACAAAACACATGCATTCATGCATGTAAAGACAAATACTGTGTAATTCTAAATGCATTTTACACGAAAAGGTAAGACACTGTAAGACGAAATATGATTTTGGAAAGGTTGAATTGGCCATGTCTACCAAAACTACAGGTCATCAAGACAGATAATCCAGAACATATGCAACAGAATATTTATCCCATCACATTATTTTATTAAGAGCCAGGGCTCTTTTCTTCACGAGGGGAGCGGAGGGGCAGGCGCTGAGCTCTGCTCTCTGGGGACAGCGACAGGACCTGAGGGAACGGCATGGAGCTGGGACAGGGGAGGGTCAGGCTGGGGGTTAGGGAAAGGTTCTGCACCCAGAGGGTGGTCGGGCACTGGGACGGGCTCCCCAGGGCAGTGGTCATGGCACTGAGCCTGCCAGAGTTCAAGGAGTGTTTGGACAATGCTCTCAGATACGTGAGATACTCAGATACTTTTTTTTTTTTTTTTTGGGGGGGGGTGGTCCTTTGGGGACCCAGGAGTTGGACTTGATGATCCTTGTGGGTCCCTTCCAGTTCAGATATTCTATGAGTCTATGATTCTTTCCAGTGGAAAGATGTTGCTTTATATCCTCCGATTACTAAATAAATTAATTTAAAAAAATAAATAAATAAATCTTCAGGCTTTCCAATGTTACCTGTACTACACCTCAGATGTCATACTAAGAATTTGCCAGGAATCTGTATGAGATCTCTGCACAACAGTTGGTTACAAAACACTTCATCAACCATAAGAATTTACATATATCAATACAGAAGAAAGTACTTCTAGATTTACCATTTAAGCCACAGGGGAAAATAAGGGGGGGAGGGTAAATTATATTTTTCTTTCTCTTACAACTTTAATTTATGAAATCTGTTAATGCATATGATCTCGCTTTTCTGCCCTGTTTGCTCTTACACCAGTGTCACACAGTTTTACCAAGTACCTGCTATGCTTCTGTTACGGTTAAATGGAACCAAAAAAAATTAGCCATCCTGCTTATTTGTATTCTGTTCAGGCAACCCCGTTCAGGGGTTTTACTGTGAGATCTGTCATATTCATATTAATTTTTGCCTTACATAAGCTTTAATTTGTTGGCAGCAGCCACTGTTTAAATCTTTCTTATTACCCCAATAGCACTCAGGGATTTTAACTAAAAAAGTAATAATTCTGAGACATGTTTAACTACATCTGGTATAATCATATATGAGCATGTTCGTATGAAGAACTGAAGTGTAACACAAGGGTACTCAAGTTAGCTTTAGACTGGATGAATAAACTGATTCTGCTCTGGCAGCATACAAGCCTGGTATTTAAAAATCTATAATACGCCAGTTAGAAGAGGCTAAGGCTGGGGAGAAGCTGTGGGAGAGAAGGCAAGAAAAAAGAAACCACAAAAAGTAAAATGAGACATTTTTGTTACTGTCTTTTTCTTCACTACACGTATCTATGCAGACACACAATATCTATCCACCTGCCTTTGACCACACTGTTATATGTTTTGGATTCTCAGTGGTTAACCCTACACCAGAAGATCATTAACTGCAGGTGTGAGAACCGGAGGCTGAAAACACAGGCTCAAAAGAACACACTGCACCTCAGTGCTGCTGGAGTAATGCCTGCAGAGGCAAAGTTTAGCACATGGGCTGTGGGAAAAGTTGCCATGTGCAAGAACTTGGAGGAAACCTACCTCTTCCCTTGATCCCACCGGCCTGCAGGGTCTGGCCCTGGCGTCTAGGGCTGTGGTCATGATTTTGAAGTCTACCAGCACAAGAAAGCAACTTTTACCTCTGGATCAAGGCTAGGCAACCAGATGAAAGCAGTTCAGTTACTAAACCTGTTTTCACTTTCAAAACTGATACAGCTGTGAATCACCTCAAAATGAAATAAAGCTCTTCTGTTCTCACACAGTTGGCTATTATTTAAACATGTATACTTAATCAGCTAGTGAGTTCTTCTCCACTTTTCATGAGATTTTTAAAAATACTTATAAAAACTTTGTGTTCGTGTTCACTGTAACTCAATGTCTGACTTTTAGAAACAAACTTTTATATTTTGGGTTTTGTTTTGTTGGTGGTGGGTTGTTTGTTTGTTTGTTTTGTTTCCCAGGGACTTGTTTATTGATTTTACAGTACAGAACTACATAAATTCTACGATTTTACTCTTGTTTAATATGTGGCTGGACCTCATCCTGCTGATCAAAACTCTGAGGCTGGCAGTTCAGACAGTTTTCAGCCCACTTTCCTGTTTATTTCTCTACCCTGTACTTCATCAGCAGTCTATGAGAATGTTACGGAAGACAATGTCGAGAGCCTTCTTAAGGCTTGTATCTGAATCTACCCCAAAAGGCTAGTTTGAACTTTACAAGAAAGTAATAGCGATATCATATCTAAAAGAAAATAATTTCAGGATAAATACCTCTTAATTTTCACACTTCTAGGAAGTAACATGAAAAAACATTTTACCTATACATACAAGCTCCACCTTTACTGTTAGGTTGGTATTATAATTCAAACTTACAGACTGTTCCCTCATTCCTATCCACTCGTAGCAAAAAGCAGTACAATAAAATTTTATAGGCCCATCCACTGTACTGTGGTACAACAGCTGTTACCAGCTGCACAAGTTTTATGCTCAATTTAACTATGTTACCAGGCATTTCCCAAGTCACCTTCAAATGAACATTTTTTTCTCCTTCACAGGAAATTTTATAACTAACAACTTCAAGTCCCTCTTCTGAAGAATTCAAACTAAAATTACCTTGGAAATTACCTTGGAATTGGAAAGATTAAATGTCTTGGCTTGTTTTTGTTTGTTTGTTTGTTTGTTTTCAAAAAGACTGAAACTGAATGTTATAAAAAAATGCGCGTCAATCTCACTAGCAAATTAAAGAGTTTTTTAAAATCTGTCACCATCATTAAATCGGGGTGCCATCAAAGGAATTTTATACCTGATCTGTCATTTGCCATAGCTGGCAGAACTAAGAGATTTTGACTGATTGCTTTTCACCTGAATAAATGGACCTGTGCTTTTCAAAGATATTCATGCAGAATCAAAACACGCAGATGTACTATTTCAGTGAAGTGCAAGTGAAAATTGACCAACAGGCACCACACAGGTGGGATTTGTTTGTTTGTTTTGTTTTTAGTGTTTCTCCAAAAGGATGTATTATGGCAAAATTTTATAAGATTTCCACAATTTTGAAATTTCATCCCAGAAAGCAATCCACATCCAAACTAAATATCATATGAATATCGGGGAAAGGGGTTCTGTGGGGGGTGAGGTATGCCCTAAAGAAGAGAAGCAAGGAATCCTGGCTCCCTTTGTGTGATTCCCTGTAACATCAAGAGGTACAAGTGGGCTGCTCCATGAGGGGCAGACAGCTGGGAGCCAAGGGGACAGCAAGGGGCATGAAGCAGTGTCCTCAGCAGCAAACGGCACAGTCCCACTGTGCGAGTCCCACCAGAGATGAGCAAAGCTGCCCAGTGGCAGTAACCACAGTCAGCCTGTGATAGGTAAGTCTACGGTGATGAGGCAGGTGCAACATCAAGATAGCAAGTCCACTCAGTAGGTCAGGATTGCTATCAGTGAGGTATACGTTCAAGCACAGCTGCAAGACCGTGACAGCAAAGACTGCAACCATGGACTTGAACTTAAACACAGCTTCCACATAAATTGAGACAGGTCCCTAACAAGGCTTGTTGCACCTCTCTTCACAACTCTCCGAGCAAGGTAACACAGCTACACCACGTAAGAGCTGGCCTTTCGCACAGGCAGCCATAGCCCCAGCAGGAGGTGGGTACACTGAGGGCTCTGACAGCTCCTTCCCCTCCTATGAAGTTCTGGTACATCAGAAATCCTTCTCCTGTGTGTTTGAAATAATTTCCCTTGGAATTTATCATTGTTGGTGTATGCCAAGTACCAAAATAAATTGACAATATAATTTAGCTACACAGGTTAAATACATGAATCATCCCTGTTCTTCAGAAGCAAAGAAAATAAAATTTGATTAACTCAACTAAGAGGGGATGGTTTTCATTAACTGTTTGAATAATAATGATTTTTTATCATATTTTATGCAAAACACTCTTTATAGCTGCCTGCCTACTTAAAGTATTCATTTAACTAGCTAGTGATCACTTCATGCACTAAGTATAAAGCAAAGCATATATGAAAATAGTATCTTGTGTTGATTCACTATGGCTTCCTACCTTTTCTTTCTCCAGCAATTTACCTTCCTAAGGGCAGGAGGGAAATGGAGGAATTTGGTTCTGATATTTACTACACTTAGAGTTGCATAAACTGACCAAAAGCTGCTGCAATACTACAGCCCAGCTGTAGCACAAAGAGAGGGAAGTTGTTTATTTTTTTCATCCATGCAGTTGAGCTTCTCCAGTGTTACTGCTTCCAGCATTTCAAATGTGAAATTACTAAGATAATACATCTTCAACAGTCTGCAGCTTGTAATCTATTGTATGCACACAGTTAATTTCAGTGTTATTTGAAACTTTCAGGTCTTCAACAGATTAATAAACAGTTAATAGTATGGTATTTTGCAAGACTATATTCTAAAATTTATCTGCAGATGCAAGAATTATATTTCTTAAGCCCCTTAAAATGGCAGGAATGTCAATTAGTTATTTTCAGTGTACAGGCACAAACAGATGAAATGTGAAATGAAGAGGACTGAGAAAAGCTGTGCTGATGTATAAACATCTAACAACTAGTCAAGGCTTTCTCACTCTGCCATTGGTGCACAAACTATCCACAGAGAACAGCCTGCCCCACCCCCCCAAAAAAGAGAAAAAAAATTCTTCGTATTTTTCGGTTTTAGCTTATTCAAACACTAGTGGTTTGCTTTACAAGCCAGATACATTCCACGTATTCATGGAATTAGAATAATTCAGTAAGTTATCCAAGGAATAAATAGGTGTTGCCAGTGCCATATTCTAATGCCTTCTGAATGTCACTTACTTAAGATTTTGGCTTCTTACTTTTTCCTGTAACGGTGCAAGAGCTCATGTGTGAGGGGGGAGCAATTCTATATTGCCTTGCAACAGCCATGTTTACTTACATTTGCATGGTAAAAGTATACAAAACAGCAATAACAGCTTTATACCTGGCATAATCCCTGTCTACAACGTTGGCAATCATTGTTATGTCATGTATGTGAAACTGAGGAACATATTCTGAAGTACGAGCACAGCTGAGGTTTCACCAGCACTGTATGGTCAATACATGCTCTGTTTCCACTGTTGAGGCAGATAAATCTTATGAAGGGGAAAAAAAAAATCCTCCCAGAGCCCCTGGCAAGATTTGATACTGCATGCAAGCTGCCCGTAAGCTTTTGCTACAAAAATGCACTACACCAGTTATATGTATTGGAAAGTAGGAAAAAAAAAAAAGATATGAGTCTTTTTTATTGAACTGCTTTATAAACTAAGAGAACAGTGGAACCTTCTCCCAGGGCTTGTGAAGTTGTGGCCTGTGCAGAAGTGCCTTGGCAACTGCTCACTGAAATCAGACCATCATTCACCAACATGCTGCTGCAGACAGGACAGGTACATACCAGATGTTTTGCTCCAGCAGGTCCTGAAAGTTGCTCTCCTCTCCTTTCTCCTTCACTCACAGCATTTTTAAAAAGTTGCAGAGAATAGGAACTATACCAAACTTTTCCCTGAAACTGCAAGGTCTACAGTCCTTTTTTCTCTTAACTCACTATTCTTTCTCAAACTCCTACACAAACATCATCTTAAAATAAATTTCATATTACAGTGTAAATTAGGTTTGCTTTCAAAACAAGTGGCTATTTAAAAAAAATAAAATAAAAAACAGCTTTACACAAAATATAAATAAGCCAAGAAACCTTCACCTACAAAATCCCCATTTTTAGACATATAAATGTTATTAAGAAAACAGGAGTATTTGCTGCAATAAAAAGTACAAGAGTACAATGCTCTGTAATCAGAGGAGGTCCTCTGAAAGTTCAAACATCAGGCAAATGTTTTAGCATTTTCATTCCAGCTTTTCCTTTTTGTTGAATGCTGTTTTTGATGTGTGTTGATTACCTAATAATATGGCTAGCTTTATATGCTTTTAAAAAAATGTATATATACATATGCACCTATCAGAATAGATAGACTTTTCTGTTACTGAAGCCCTTTACTAGTCTACATCAGCTCATATAACTACCTACAAATCTCGTCTTCTATTACTGCTTAGACATCATGCCTGAAATTCTCTGCACACCTCCTTCATTACTTTTTACCTGTTTAGAATATTTTGAATAAGGGACCTCCAAATGCTTACACTAACTATAAGAGATAAGAATAAACTCCCTCCCAAATAGCCTAACATTTCCCAATTCTTTTTACAGCAATTTTTAAATGAATGCAACCACAAAAAGCATTGAACAAATAGCTCAGACAGAAACTGGTTCTTTGGGATCAGCCCCAAACCCGTTCTGTTTGATACCTTGCGTAACAAGCACTGAGGCCTGAACCTCTCTCCCTATGCAAATTTAATGCAAAGTTATCTAGGTGTAAAATGAGAAACTCTTTCATGCTTTTCAAGAGTTAGTTCTCACTAAAAAAAAAAAAATCACCACCACCACCACAACAACAAAAACACAAAGCACACCAGGCAGACTTCAAAAATATATTTCTTTAATAATTTAATATATATATATATATATATTGAACTAGATATTTGGAAATTCATCTCATTACTGAAATAGCTTACAGAACTAATTTTTGAAAGGTAAACAAAATTAAGAGTAAAAGCGTCACTCTAATGCTTGACAGTTTAACTGCAACTGTAATGGGTAAGGACATCATTACAGTTAAGTTAACGATCTGTAGTTTAGATACATTAGTAAGTATTAGTTCATTAGCACCTCAATATGAAGTTTAGGTTTCACTGTACATTTACTTATAAAAAGAAACACGAGATCAATGCAATGTCCTAAAACCAAAGTGCTACTGAGGCTACATGGAGCTTAACACTAAAAACAGTGTAAACAAATTAAAACACTACAAAGAAGGTTTATAAATTACTGAATTATGTAGCATACGGAATATACACAATATCACTTTTACAAAAACATGAAAGTGATTGCAAATCAATAAATAAACATATTAAACAGTAGAATTTCCATAAAATACTGAATCATTGGCTCCATTCTGAACCACCGAGAACAACACTATCAATAGTTAGGAATTCTCTTAGAAGAAATTAGATCTCCTCTGAGACCTGTATGTGAAGTAAAAGGCTTACATTATTTATCTTGTGGCTTCTTATTCCCCCTCCAGCACAGCTTAGCATCCTCTTGCTTCCACAACAGTATAACGAATCTTCCTCTAATTTCAAAAAATACAATCATTGTTTAACCACAGGTTTAATAAGACATGAAAACACACAGAAAAATTAGGAAAATACATTATACCCGAGTCCAATCAAGTCAACAAGAATGCTTTTGCTCCAAGATTAAAAACTACTTTAAATCAAGTACTGATTTTCATTCTTTGGGACTCCTTCCTTCACTGACTCTGTTACCCACAGCTCAGATACAATTTTAAATTTTTTCCCAAATGTTCTCCTGAGTGCTTTCATCTCTTCTACCCGGGAATGATCTTCTCCTATAATGACATGGGAGACACCTTCTTCAAGGCAAGACACTACTTTTGCACCATGAAAACGGAGCTCCAAAGCTCTAATTGATAGTCTTGTTCCATGGATTTTGGTTCTGGGTTCGTTAACAATAGCATAACAGTCCACATAAATAGTGTTTCCTCTGAATATACTGAGTTGACAGCTGTTCCATGAGTAACGTTCTTCTAACTCAGCAATCACGTCCAAGGGCATCATCTTATTATCCTTCATTCTTGAGAATACTTCCTTGAGTTGTGCAACATCTGTATCTGCTGTGTAGCTGTCTCCATAGCAATCATACTCACGAGCAAAATGTTCTTTAGTGTCAGGGGACATGTGAATCATAACGGCTGGCTGCCAAGGTACAAGCATTTTGGACTGAAAACACTGCAGAAGCCACTCTGCCTTCACCACATCATATTTGTTGGAAGCAATGATGTTTTTCACTCTGACGTTCTCAGCTCCCGCAATGACACAGTAAGTGTCTGGTCCAGGGTTCTGTACCACGCTGCCACCACATTCGGCTATTCGGCTTTCCAGTTCAGATTTGGAGTGTTTTCCTGTGCCTGTCATAACACAAAACTCTACGTCTTCAAACACATTTGAAACCTTGTTTACATTGGAAAGATCAGGAGCTTTAAACTGCTCGGCTATTCCGATTACCTTCTTCACCTTCGATACAGTTTTCCTTTTCTTCTCTTGTGGCTCATCGTATTCGTCAATATGAAGGTGCTTGGACGCCAGCTTCCCCTCTGCTCTACTTCTGAGATCTGCGAGCATGTCCAAAGTCATGCATTCATACCATTCTTTGTCCTCTCTTATTTTCTCAATTCGGGGAAATCTCAAGGTACAGTCAGTTTTGTACATATCGCTGTTAACAATCTCAGCTGCCTTGACCTGAACGATGACGGAGTTACAAGGTTCAATGTACACTTCAGGTTTTTCAATGCCACACAAAATATTACAGGGAGGGTCCCTCCTATGGTAGGGCTTCCAGTGTTTAGCCAGTTTCAAACCCAGATCATACAACTCCTTCATAGTGTAGCCAGAGCCAATGCGACAAATAGAGTGGAAAACAGTAGGTTTTTCATTTGGAGCCGGAGTCTCTGCAATCGCACACAGAAAATGAGACATCATTCCACCACGTAAGCCCTTTCCCCAGTAACCACCAACGATCAGAAGGTCAAGCTCGTCCATCAGCCCATTGACGTATTCCGGCTTGATTTTTAACCAGCCTTCCCCACGTTTGTCAGGCTTGTAGGTGGACATGGGATCCTTGACCATAATCCCTTCCTCTCTGTTATCGATCGCTTCATTTAAAGCATCAATTACTTCTTTTCTCGTTCTGGCAGTTTTTTTATGTACGACATGTATCCTGCCAGTTACTGGGGTAAATACATTGCTTAAGATCTCGTACCTTTTGCTCAGCGCTTCATGACCCAACTTCTGATCGTTAACCATCAGCACATCAAACACACAGAAGCAGGTCTGCAGATCAGAGTCCTCCACCATTCGTTTTATGTCAAATTTGTTTCCTTTTTGCATGAAGGTTTGTGTCTCAGGATTGTAAGCCATCATTTCACCATCAAGAATGCAATTTTGTATGTTGTCTTTAAATACCTTATGAATAAATGGCGTTAGTGAGCCATCAAGGGGGGAAGCGCCAAATTGCTGCGTATAGTCAAACCCATTTCTAGAAAAATATTTATACACATCGCCGTCTTTGTGCATCTGTATACGTTCACCATCCAGTTTAGTTTCTATGTAGAATGTCTGGTTACTCATTTGTTTCTCAATTTGCTGGACATCGGCAATAGCAGCAAGCATTGGCTTAAAGGCAGAAAATAACATGATAGAAACATCGCTAAGTGAGACAGTGGGATCATGCAATTGTCTACAAACTTTTTCCAAATCTGTCGTGACATTGTGTAATTCAACAGCATCGGGGTGAAAAATGGAAAATATAGTTTGTTGACTAATGCCCAGTTTTAGATCCTTTATAATCATCCGGATGAGCCACTTTTGCTCAAGCGCTGTGCTCTGGGTAATTAACTGAAGAAGGCTTTTCTTTAACAGCCCCTTGTTTCTAGCAGCATTGTTGTTAGCTATGGCATCTAACAGTTCGTTGACCTGTTCCACTGTCAGCCTGCCTCGTTTGGGGCTCCTAGGTTTTAACACAAAGTATGCAATCATGGCAAAGTCTCCAGCATCTCCACGCGAACCGGCAGGTGTCCTGTAGTTTAAAAGCTTCGCAGCGTCTTTCCCATCTTTTGGCAAATTGAGCAGCTCAATGTACAGCTTCGCGAGCATGGTTTCCTTAATCCCATACGCCATCCTTTCCCTCTCCAACTGCGGGAGAATGAGTCGCATCGCCGGATAAAACGAATCGGTGACATCCTTCTCCTTCTGGTGAAGAGCGTGGTGGAAGTTTCTCCACGAGTCCAGGAAGTCCTTGAAATACTTGGTTTTCTCCGGCCGGGACTTGCAGGCCTGCATCCGCTCCAGGGTGGCGCACAGATCCGCAAAGGGCACGTGCGAGGCGACCGTCCTGCGAGGAGACGGCTGCGGGGCGGGCGGGGAAGCCATCCGAGGCCCTTCCTCGCTAAAACGGGAAAAAATGTACAAAATATTTATTTATAGATATATATACGTATAGATATACAAAACGTCTGCGTGTTTTTAGTGAGGATTCACCGGGTTTCTGCGGTTCCTAAGTACAATGCAACGGCCCCCTTGCCTTGACGCCCTCCCTCCCCCTGTCCCTCCCCCCTCCCCCCGAGTTCCGTTGCCAGGGCAACGCAACGGCCCCCCCCCCCCCCCCCCCCCTGCAGCGGAGCGCGGGAAGGCGGCCCGGGGGGAGGGGCAGGGGGATAGGGAAGGGAGAAAGAAAGGGCCTGGCGACCCCAGAGCGGACCTACGCGGAGCCAGTGAAGCGCCGCTGAAGCCCGCAGCCCCGGCGGCCGCCCCTCGCCCCTTTGCTCCGGAAGGGGAGGAGCGCGGCCGCGGTGTCTGCGGGGCGTTCCCCCCCCCACACGCAGTGGTTCGGTCCGACGCGGAGGGGAGGGGAAGGGGGAGAGGTGACCGCGACGGCCGCGCATGCGCAGTGAGCGCTGCCGCGGGGGCGACGGCGGCGGGGCCCGGGGCGGCAGGGCCCCGTGAGGGGAGGAGGAAGCGGAAGCGGGGACGGCAGAGCCTGCGCCGGAAGCGGAAGCGGCGGCGGGCGGCTTCCTGCCTGGGCAGCGGCGGAGGTCGGAGCTGGGGGCCGCGCTCGCCCGGGGCTGCGGCGGCGGCCGCGGGAGGATGAGGCGGGTGCGTCCCGTGGGCGGCCCGCGGGGGCTGCGAAAGGGGGCGGGAGGTGCCTGGGGAACCCCCGGGGGAGAGGGGGGGAGGTTGTGGGCCGGGAGCTGCCGGCTCCCGGTGCGGGGTGCCGGGTTCGTGGCGGGTGAGCACCGCGCAGACGAAGCGGGGCGTTTGCTTGGGGTAAGAACGGGGATGGCTTCTTTGGGGGCTTTGGGACTGCAGCAGGAGGTGTTGGGGGCCGTGCCTGCTGAACGGCTCGGGAGCTGCTACGGTAACTGCCCTCGGTCTCGCTGGGTTTGTCTCGTTAACGCGGTGCCACCGGTAACTGAAGATGTGCGTGGGGGAGTCGTTGGGGATCCTCAATAGCGTGAGGGGGAGAAGCATGATGAGAGTTACGGGGACTACGTTTTCAGTTCTGGGTGTGCATCACTCTGTGGGAGTGCGCCTGGTAGGAGAGGTGGCCTTCTAGTTCCAACAAGCAGCCCGTGAGGTTCTGAGGCTGGGTTGTGCATGCTCTACTTTTTCAGTAGGCGTAGATACTCAATTGGGAGTAGCTACTTTGCTTTAACTTTTGTATGAGAGTTTTTCTGTGAGATCAACAGTTACCTAAAAAGAGGCTATAGTGATGTGGGGATCGGTCTCTTGTCTCAGGCACCAAGCGTTAAGGTGAGAGGAGTTGGCCTTAAGTTGCACCAGGGGAGGTTTAGGTTGGATATCAGGAAGAACTTCCTCACTGAAAGGGTTGTGAAGTATTGGAATAGGCTTCCCCGGGAAGTGCTTGAATCGCCATCCCTGAAGGTCTTCAAAAAATGTGTAGATGTAGTGCTCAGTGGGTGGGCTTGGCAGTGCTAGGTTAAAGGTTGGAGCAGATGATCTTAGAGGTCTTTTCCTAAATGATTCTAGGGTTTTAGTACTAAGAAAGCATAGTTTTCCTGTCTTTATTAAATTTCTTGTAGGTTTTCTTTAAGACAAGTTTCTCTTGCAAATGTCACTTTTGATAGCTGAGGACTCTTGCTGCGTAAGGAAGTCTTTTGATGTATGAGTAAATGTAAAATTTGTATAAAGCTTGTCTGTGTCTAGAGAAGGTGGAGTGCACAAATCTCTCCAGGTTTTTTTTCTGTATTCTTAAAGCTAGCACATTCGTTTGTTTCAAAACCATAATGAAATCCTAAGGGCTGCAGTGACTGCTAAAACTTTTTCAAAGCTATTGAAAGAGGGAGCAGCCATAAGCATCTGAATGCTTTTCTTAGATGCAACTTTAAGCATGCAAATACACAGACTAAAAGTTAGCTCTAAGGAGGCAACGTAAATCTAATATAGCTTGATTATTAACTGCTATATATGTTTTATATTATGTGTTATATGTATAGTCCAGGATACTTCAGCATGGTTCTCAAACTTCATTACCAGCTGGCATTTTCAAGTTTATCAGCTCTTTCAAGCGAGAGCTGAGCTTGACAGGAAGAGCTTGAATATGGTATGCATGGCTTCATCAGTAAAGTAGGTGCATAACTTGTAAGGGTACTGGCTGCTAGCACTTCTTAAGCTTCTGTAAAATAACTGAAGACAAACAGTGATTGTGTGTTTAATTGAAAAAGCAATTTTACTCAAAGTTCCCAAATGGAATTGTCTTTCAGGCAGCAATGAAGCACGGGAAATCATCACATCCAAAGGTAAATGTTTTATAATGTGATTAGTGTGTGAAATTAACAGTTTTAATGTTAAGAATGTAGACAAAGGCAAAAAATACAACCAGATCTGTCACAAATACAAGAGTAATTTCAACTGCTGTTCAAAATGAGTGGATAATTGTTCCCATGCACTTAAGTTTGAACGTAAGTTCTTACGGTCTTCAGTTGATAATGACGTTAAGCATTTAGAATTAGCATTAGGGCACAGCAGAACGATAATGAAACATCTAGGTAATGAATACTTTTTTCTTCTTCAGAATTTTTGTTGTCCCGAGTGATTTATATTCTGAGTAGTTGCGTTAAGTATGGGATGTGTAGCTCACCTGACAGAACACAGAGGTCTGTCTGTGGTGATATATCCTGATCCTGGACAGTGGGTTCAGCAGTGGAGATAGATACAAGGATGTGTGCATGCACCAATATATGTGTTTATCCCTGTGGGATGAGATTGAGACTCAAGGCTGTCAAATTTCACTTCTGCTTTGAGATGCAGCACAGTTCTATAGCTTTGTAAACAGAATTGGTTATTAATGGTCTTTGAACAAGGTGGGTTGTTTGAGGCACAGCAGCACTCTGGCTGAGTCTTACTTTCAGTTAATTCTGAACATTGACTTCCACCAAGCTGCTGTTCTTCTGTGTTAAAGTTTCTGCCATAGAGCTTTGTATTTCAATTCTGTCTTGTCTCATAAATTTACAAGCATCATCAATAAACTTGGAGGAACTACTGCCATTCACAAAGGCTAGCCTCCCTAATATAGCTTTACCAGAGGGATAGGAGGAAATGGGAAGTAGTTAGATGCTAGACAAAATACTTCTGATCATGCTTGTGGCTAAGAAAGCACTATCTGTGAGGGGAGAGCAGAAGACCCGGGTTTATGTAGTCCGGATAAACCGAAGGTAGGTTACGTATTTGGAGGTTAATAAACATTGAACTAGAAGTAATGAGTTTGTTACTCAATCTTTCTTGCTGTTAAGTATTGGGAAATATTTTCCAGTAGCTAAGAGCAAGTAGCAGCTTATGTTTAAACTTCCGTTAATATAAAAGTTATCCATGAAAACATCTACCAGATAAAAACACTGACTTACTGACTTACATGCCAAATTAAAAAAAAAAAAATACTTTCCATATGCTTTTTTCATATCCTCTGCCATGAATGGGATTATGCACTTCACTCATAAGAGAGAAGCAGCAATATGTTTATTGATGAAAATAGTGATTTAGTGAAGTTAAACGAGGTCACTTCATTATTTCCTGCGTAGAGGATAGGGTCAGACTAAAAGCTTCAGGGAGCCCTCACAGTGAGTCACAAAGTTCAGGACGGAGGCCCTTTTGCTGTCCAGACTCCAAAGAGTCTAGATACAACCAGATCCTATCCCAATCCCAGACTTAATGGTTTCTGCCTAAAGGATTATATGCACAATCAATCCTTTTTATCACTTAGCTAAGCCTGCAAAGTTTCAGCATGCTTAACAAGTTACTTGCAATGTTTTAACAAGCTAGCTCTTAGTCACTTACTGAGTATCTGTTGCAGGTAAGGGATCTCTTGATCTCGAGGAGTAACCTTGAGCAGTGTCCCTGCTTAGGGGGAAGATCCTGGCATGCAGCCTGCTGCAGTACAGGAAGCTCAGCGGGCTCTGGACTCTCCCCTGTTTATGGGGTAAGATAACTGACTACTAGCCATGTTTGTAAACCAGCCATATGTGGTTGGTGCGCGCTCCATTAGCTCTTGGATCTATCTCCTGCAAGTCCACCGTGAGCCCAGACGCATTCATTACGGCTGCCACCGATGGTTATCCCCCGAGCTGGCATACAGGTAAAAGGTCAGTTTAGGGGGACAGGGGAGAGTGCACCGCCACAGCCTCTAGCTTGGTTTAAATAATCAGCAGTAATAAAATACTGTTACTGTGTGTGCTGTAAAAGGGGAAAGAAAGAGTGCTTTTTGAGGGGTTAATGTTTTATCTGGCAAATCAGAAAAGGAAACTCGTGGAGAAACCTAGTTTCTCCAGCTGAAACGGAAGGCCTGCTATTGGCCAGCTTGCTGACTTCCCTTGGTTTCAGTATCTCCATCTGTAATACAGGGATGATGTTTCATGCCATCTGTCTGTAGAGCTGTGATACTTCTAAACTTCTAATAGTAGAAGGCAATAAAACTGAGATAATCCTTTTAAATAGTTGGCTGTTCAACAGTATTAATTAGTCGTATTTGCAGGTGACAGAGAAAATGATTTTAAAAGGTCTTATTTTAGAAGACGTAAAGGGTACCTGCTTCTTGCTATAGCTGGGACATCTTAAGGAGGGCTTATGGACTTCTTCATGTAGTCTAGGAACAGAACTAGTCATGGCTAGAAAGAGAAATGTGCTTTTCCAGGTGTCAGGTCCACTGTTTCTTGGTTTGACCAGCTCAGATACTGAAGTCAAAATATATTCTCTTTCCCTCACTTTCTGGCATCCAATTAGTCACAAAATGTAGAGATAAGAGAATTATAGCATGCGCTCTTCATAATTCAATACAGAATTCCTGCATCGTAAGATGTTATACTATAAAGTGTTCGAAAGATAATCATATTGAACTAAAACACAAATATCATCACTCTGTGTACAGAAAGGATATACATGTGCTTTAAATGGAAGTCTGATTCTGTATTAACTTCTACTATTCAGGTCAGAGAAGGTGTGTTTAGAAGGCTTGCTACTTTGGACTCCCCAGAAAGCATGGTTTGTAGCTTTCTTGAGAATGAAGTTGTGTTCCCTTAGTCTTTTCCAGGTCTGTGTGCATGTTTGAGAAACCATAATTTTCCATGCTTGTGACCCTTGATTGGTATTGGAAGGATGCAGGCAAGAACCTGGAAGAAACTTGTATCTTTGTTCTCTCACTAACAAGCCTCCCAGCAAGGTGTGAAATGGACGTGATTCAGGCCTGGTAGCAGATGAAACTAGTGAAGTTCCACATAGCTGGGAAGAAAACCTTAATAGTCAAGCAGTTGTTCATTAGTGCAGGGTAGTCAACCTTTCTGAAATACGTTAGGTGACTACAAAACATGTGGTGGTGTAGTTTACATTTCTGGCTAATTAACATGTTGAACACAAGCTATGTTTCTTCTAAAAGCTGACTGAAATACCGAGTATTTGTTGGGTTGGGGTTTTGGTAGAAAGGAATTGAGTTTGATCTATGAAGTCCTGAGTTTTACTTTTGTTACATATTTGCAGTACTGTAGTAGTCATTTTGTTGAATGAAATGTAATAGCACCTTGGTAATATGGAGCTGGGTTGAGTTCTAGTTGTAGGATGCATTGGCTTTTCTACTCTGGTAGAAAAGCGTTTATATATACACATATCAGAAGTAGTCACATAGCAGCAGTATCTCAGAGTTGTATAATACTCAGTAGTATTGTCCTAGAAAACAGGAAGCTATGTGCAAGGGAAGCTAACATAGCTTACAAAGCCATCAGAGTATGTCTCCAAATACAATCCATAGTGTATGTGGGATAGCCATCTGCAAGACTTGTAATCATCTTATGTAAGATTTTTTTTTACTAGTCATTTTTAATGGTGGGTCTATTTCTCTTTTGTGAACTGCTTGTTGAGAATGAGTTTTTGAGACTTCATTTTGTAACAAAGTAATCAAAATTGCATAGAGGGGGTAAGAGAAGTGTTTTTACTGTGTGGTTATCAATGTTAGCATTCTTAGTCTTCAGTGCAGGAAATGTTAGTCTAGACTACTTCATTAGGGAATTATGTTGGAAATTGAAATACCTACTTCGTGTCTGTCCTAAATGGATCACAAGAATTAAATTTCTATACAGACAATATTTGTGCACACTTGGATTTGGATATTGAACATGAATTCCTCATATTAAAAAAAAAAAAACTTGGGATAATTAATCCCTAAACTACTTCATATTTCAGTGGTTCTATATTTGGAATAGATAGACTGTGTAAAAACTTAATTTCACATTGCATGTGGTGAATATATGAGTCTTAAGGTGTAACAGATTTACTTATATATTTGTAATTGTTTTTGTAAAGCAGAGATTGCAGTTTTTCTTGGTATTTTTGCTTACTTGACATATTTGGAGAGTGCAAAGGCTGTGACTACAGAGGTGGTCATTTATATCTTGATCCACAGAGAAGATTTAATCTGTTATCATTGAGCACCACTCTCCTTATTTAATGGTGTACATGTTTGTCATAAGTCTCTTCAGTTCCAGACTACGTAGCAGTTGTCCTTTTCACTGATCAGAGAATAATGCAGGTAGCTGACTGTTTTCAGTCAGCTGTGTGATGATAGTTACGTCATTCAGCTTACTGATCTGTTAGCATAAAACTTATAAGTCAGAACTAATCAGAATATAGCAAAACTTCTGTTATAAATTTAAGTACAGTGTGGGATCTTGCTGTAGTGGTGTCTCTTCTGGTAGGTTTACGTGTTGCTCTATAATCACAGTTAATTGAGATTCTGAAACACAGCTACTAATTGATAGTCGACCCTGTGTGCATTGTTAGCCTTGACTGGTTGCAGAGTGAAGTGCATAGGCTTATTGAATGTTCCTCTTGGCCTTAATCAGTAGCAGCTTAGAAAGAAGAGCTACTTTTGTTTGTGCTCTCTGAATTCTAGATTTACTTACAAGAAGCTTGGACAAACTCATCTGTATGTTTGCTGTCTTGGTCAGTAGGGATGACTGAGGGAAAACACTTCATGGTTACACTCTACCAATTTTTGGAGCCACTGTTGGATATTGCCCTTTTGAAACAATGCAAATGTGATTTTGGAAAGTTTTAAAGCCTTGTCTTCGTTTGCTTTCCTACCTGTTTTACAGAACTGAATGTTTTCCAAAAATCCAAAGGAGTTGCACTCCAAGTTTGATGCTTATGCTTTTGTGTAATGTTGACTTTTATGTAATAAAATATCACTTCATTTTTTCCCCCATACTTATACGTCTTTTTTTTTTTTTTACAGGATTTACTTGGAGTAAAAGATCACTGACTACTACAATGGAAAAGTCATGGATGCTTTGGACCTTTGTTGAAAGATGGCTACTAGCTTTGGCTTCCTGGTCTTGGGGTCTCTGCCGTATTTCTCTTTTACCCTTGATAGTAACTTTTCACTTGTATGGAGGCATTATACTACTCATACTGATATTCGTGTCAATAGCAGGTATATTATATAAATTCCAGGATGTGCTGCTTTACTTTCCTGAACAGCCCTCTTCATCACGTCTTTATGTTCCCATGCCTACTGGTATACCACACGAAAATATCTTCATCAAAACCAAAGATGGAGTCCTTCTCAATCTTATTCTGCTGAGATACACAGGGGACAATGCAGCATATTCTCCAACCATCATTTACTTTCATGGCAATGCAGGCAACATTGGCCACAGGTTGCCAAATGCTTTATTAATGCTGGTGAACCTGAAAGTAAACTTAATCCTTGTTGATTATAGAGGGTACGGAAAAAGTGAAGGAGAAGCAAGTGAAGAAGGTTTGTACTTAGATTCTGAGGCTGTGTTAGACTATGTGATGACTCGGTCCGATCTTGATAAAACAAAAATTTTTCTCTTTGGCCGTTCCCTGGGGGGAGCAGTAGCTATTCATTTAGCTTCTGAAAATTCCCATAGGATTTCTGCCATCATGGTCGAGAACACCTTTCTTAGCATCCCACACATGGCCAGCACTTTATTTTCTTTCTTTCCGATGAGATACCTTCCCTTATGGTGCTACAAAAATAAATTTCTGTCCTACAGAAAAATCTCTCAGTGCAGAATGCCTTCACTCTTCATCTCTGGGTTGTCTGACCAGTTAATTCCACCAGTCATGATGAAGCAACTTTATGAATTATCCCCAGCTCGGACTAAGAGATTGGCAATTTTTCCTGATGGAACTCATAATGACACTTGGCAGTGCCAGGGATATTTCACTGCACTTGAACAGTTCATCAAAGAAGTAATAAAGAGTCACTCCCCTGAAGAAATGGCGAAAACGTCATCTAATGTAACAATAATATAACTGATATTCTTCTTTGGGGTCGGGGGAGTACCTGCACTGTACCTTGGTTTGTGAAAAGTGGTGAAAGAATGTCAATTTTTACATGTGTGTCATGTCTGTACTTGCCTAAAGAGTGAAATTAAAGTTGGAAAGGTCTGATGCTTTATTAAGATGTTCCAGATAACTTTTACATTTGCAGCATTGTAAATGAACCATTTTGTCTTTCTCATACTTTTTTGATATGTCCATATAGTCCATTTGTTTGATATGTACAACAGATGCTATTAAAAGAAAAAAAAAACTTGCTACAAGAGTAGTACAGAACATATTAGTTTAGAACAGTGGGAGGCTTCAATGCTGTATGTGTGAGCTTTTTGGACAATCATGGTTAGCACAATGATTTGTTGTTTCTCTTAGAGTTTATTTAAAGTGTGCCATGCATGAGATAGTGTTTTATTCCTTGAAACTTTATATTATGCAAGATGGGAAGTCTTTAATGTGCTAAATAATATAAAATAACATTAATGGTAGAGTATACTTACAGGTATACTATCCTCAGTTATTACTTTTTTTAATGGTTATGCATACATATATAGATCAAACTGCAACTGAAGAGGAAAAGACACTTTCCCTGTTTTCATTTTACTGTTTGCATTTTAGTGTTGCCCATAAAGTTGTATGTGCCTAAACATTATGGCTGGTGGATTTTGCCCAGACAATTTCTTCACAGAAAATAGAAGTAGCCCTTAAAAAAAAAACAGGCAGTGTAATTTAACTTTTAAAGCTCTTGTCCACCCCAAGCTCACATCATTAACTTACAGTCAAACTATTTATTGCTGTTGTCGGCCTGTGCACTTGAGGTGAGATTTCCCAGGCAGGATGGTGTGTGTGATAGAAGTATCACAAGGTAAAAGTATTCCATTTGTGTTTGGGTTTAGGCTGGTTTAGTTACAAGTCTGTGCACTTTGTTTTCTTTTGGAGGTATAAATAAATCAAATAATTACCAATGATCACATGATTAGACAGTAAAGTACACAGCTGTTACAATGAGGATAATATTTAGCAGACCTAAGTTTAGTTAATCTGAGAGAGAACATTTACTTTCATACTTTTATCCATCTGCTTACAAATCTTTTACAGTGAAGGTAGCCTATCCATTAGCAGTAGAACTGAGTTTTCTTGTACTGAGACTTTTGAAGGTCTCACCACTTCAAACCAGCAATACTAAAATCGAGAGCTTGATTGTGACTGAATGGTTTTTTTTGGCTTCAGAGTGTCCTAATTCTGGGTAGTTATATCAAAAGTTATATGGTATTAGTTCAGTTTATTGGGGTGTGTTGTGTAAATCTCTTCTACAGGATTAATTGCTTATCTGCTGCAGCTGATAATTTGCCTCTTCAAAATATTTTTATGGGAAGGAACTGTGGAAAATCTTCCACAAAATCTGTACAATTCCCCTTCAGATTAAATTTTTTTTTTTTTTGCCATGATGCCCTGATTCAGAAAAGTATCTCAGCACGCACTTAAAATCTGTTTCCTTACGGACAGTGGTATTTTAAGCTTGTGCTTAAGTTCTCTTGTTGAATAAAACTATTTTCCTGAACTGGTGCTTTAATAGTTACACCTCCAATTTACAGTTTTACTTTCACTTATGTATTGTCAGAGTTGAAGGTAGGGTGATACATCTTTTACTACAAAAACTTAAATGTGATCTTTTTTTTTTTTTTAATAAACACATACATACCAGAAGTTGCTGCTATCTCTGGTAAGTATCTTTCATCATCCTATTACTAAGATTTGTTTACAAACGATTGAAAAAGGTATAGGAGAAAAAAAAACACTTTTGGACCTGTAGACTTAAACCATGGTAGACAGAGCATAGTTTTGAATCTAGTGATTTCTGATGTTCAGTGGTGACAGTGGAGGGAGGGGGGACAAGGTATTGGTGTAGTTTGGATTGGGAAGGTTGGGGAGAGGTGTCTATATAGCAAGAAGTTAATAGACATAGTATTCCCTTTCTGTGATGTATCCTAAAACAATACTAAGTACTTCCATCATCTCTGATCCATTGTTTCAGCTGTTTCATGTTGCTTTAGAATTCAGGTGGAGGGATAAAGGAGAGAAAAGGAAGATGGAGGGCAAGTACTGCTTTTTCTGAAAACAAGTTAACAAAGCCAAAAACTAATTACTTGTTGGAGGCTGCATGCAGACAAATAGTTGTTTCAGAAGTTGTCATAATTTGACATTAAACATCATTGTGTCTTTCATAAAATGTGGATTTCCAAAATAACAGGACTTTTTACACTGCTCCACACTAATCAAATACGTTCAAAAACCTCACACAAAATCACTGCCAGTACCCTTCCAACCTTCTGCATTATGTGTCACTTCTGTACAAATAAAGTATTCACGTTTGGGTCCACAGTTAAGTCAATGTCAAATGTATGGCCTTGGATTATGGAAATCAGGAGCTGTTCATAGTGCACTGTATCTAAACATTACTTTTGATTATCAAGCCATATCTTTTCACTATAGTGTCTGCAGGACCTAAAAATGCCTGGTTTTACAAAGTATCAGGTATGCTCTCATCATATATGCATACTTAATGTGGTTTCTTCCAGCTTCCACATAAGCACGTTTTTGCTTCTCCCGTAATACGTTGGACACACACGCTTGTAGCTGAATACCTGTTCTATTTTTTCATTGTGTTGGCTGTGGAATCCACTGAAAGAAAATAGGAAGGAAATAATTATGCAAATTTTCCAATGCTGTAAATATGATCTAAAGGAGGGAGAAGGGGGAAGAAGCTTGTTGCTGACAAGACTTGTTTTTGTTTTGTGGTCTGTGATGGCAACCTATGGTTTGCTGCTGAAAGCCATTTTCAGACAGTTCATTACAAGAATCAGTAGTAACAGCTTTAAATTGCCAAAAACATTATGATACTTTTGCATTAATGCTATTATATATTTTCCCATACCAGTTCTCCATTTGTGTATAGATGTTTCCTAAGTGTTTGTCTTATGTATACATACGTTTCTAGTTTAGGAAGAGGAAGTTGACATATTTTTACAGGTTTGTAAGAAAGCCTCTTGGCTTGAATATACTCTTTAAAGGAATTGTCTCTTTTATAAGAGGAACTTGCTTAAGGATTTTTATTTTTTTTTTTTAAAAAAGTTGGAGGGAAGGGTCAGGAGTTGAACTAGAACAGCTGTAGCTGTAGAGCCCTTGTGAGGAATCATCTACTATGAGACCTTGTATGCGTGGTTTTAATTAGTGGAAATAGTTGAGGCTTCCTACTGACCCAAGTTTACATTCCCAGTGTTTGCTTCTGAACTGTGAAACATAGAGTGATAAACTGTTTTCAGATGAAAAAAAAAAAAAGTTAAGTGAAACAACTGCCCTCATGTCCATTTCTCAGGTAAAATTAGAAATATAGCACAAATGCATTTGGTCAGCTATGGACAATCTCTCAGTTGAAGGGCAAATGGATTAACTATTTATATAGAATATGCATATCAGCGAGTCTTAGCTAATCACTTGTGTCACATTGGAAGTTCATAGTGAAGAATGCAAGGCTGAATTGAGATTCCAAGGTATGGTCTCCTATTAGCAAAGCGATGCTGGCATACCTCCATTTGTATTTCATAATTTAATTCTTGAGAAGTATATTTTTATTTTTGTTAATGACAGGTGATTTTGCTAAGGGCACTCCTGCCAAATACAAAATCAGTGCCTCCTGCATGTAGTGGGATCAGCCTGGTGTATCCAGACCACTCTGGATCCACTAATCTAATCCACTGTAAATTAAGAATAATTTACAATACCATCCTGCTTGTATAATTTAGAGTAGAATCCACAAGAGTGTAGATAGAGAAAGTATATATTCAAATTCTAAATAACATATTTTGAATTCAGGAACACTCGCTGAATAAATGATGCAAGCTTTCTATTTGGTTTTTCTTTAGTGTATAGTTAAAGGAGAAATGTCTTTTAAAGTATTCTTAAGTTTTGTAGACAAAGCATAAATGTAACTGTATATGTGCTAATCGTGGCAAAGTTTTACATTCCCATTCTAGTCTGGTTTTTACAATAAAATTAATTTTACAAAAAAACACACTTCTATTTTTATGTACTGACATATGCAATAAATTGATACATTAAAAGTGCTGTTAATGTCTTGTTCTAGTTTGTGGTATGTCTTCGGTATGAGTACAGGGGTATTTTTGTATGCGTGGTATCTTGTCAGCCTCAGGATATCATTTTCAGTCACTTACAAAACAAACCAGAGCACATGGAATAGACATTTGCATTGTTAGAGGTGGCATTTGTGGAAAGCTATTACAACAGGGGAAAAAGCTGAATTAGAGCTGTCCATCTCTAAGCGTTGTCATATATCCTTGATTTCACCAAGCGTTGGTAAGTAAAACTGATGCTCAGTAGCTTTCCATCACTTTCTATCACCTTCTGCATTTTAAAACTTTTATCTGGGGGACTGAGAGATGGTCTGAACAAGTGGCTTAGGAAATATTTCTAAATGTGCTACTGGTCCTCTAGCAGGCTTATAGGTAACGCACATAGCTGCAGTGGAATACTAAGACTGAGGTGATTTCTACTTCCTTAAAGAGAAATGTGTGATTAATCTTATATCACCTCTGCTGCTATCCCACATTGTTAATGTGAAATACCTGGAAAATAAGGACTTACTGCTGCTTTTTCTGAAGCTGCAAAATGTGTCCTCTCCTGGTTTACTGAAAGGCTTCTAGTTCAATTTCAGACTGATACATAGGAGGTAGGGGACTGGGATGATCTCTTGAAGCTTCATTCAAAATATCTATTGATTTTGAGTGAAATAAAGATATTTCAAATTCTTAAAATATTTTTAATTCTTAAAAAGGAGACAAAACTAGAGAAGCAACTCTACTGGTGGATTTGGGTACTTCATGTGAATAATAGCCTTCCTGAATTAAAAGCAGTTTGGTGTCTTGTGAACAATGTCACTAAACCTTACTTGAGCAGTTCTACTCTGAAGAGTACAAGTCAAGTCTTGCATTTGCTTTTTCTTACATGAAAATTGTAAAGCAGCTGGTCTATGAAAAGCAACATACACTGTGGGCCGAACGCCTCATAAAGTTCCATGTGGTGCTATATTCATTTGCTTAGTATATTATGTGTAGGCCCATATTGACGGAAGTTCAGGATTTCAATTTGCGAGGACTGCCTAAATCACAGTAAAAATCTGTAAATGCATATGAGCATCTAAACAAATGCTAGAAATGAAACCTAAACCAAAGGCAACAGGCCTGCTATCCCTGGAAAAGATCATAGGTAAGATCTTGGGAAAATACTGAACCATTGGCTAAATAAAAATGATTTGCTCCTAAGATATTAAATACGCCTGAACTTTAAATCCTTTGGACCCTTTTCAGGTTCTTAACTTTTGACTTTTTACAGAGTTCTCTCTCTGTAAGTAGATAAGGAAGATAAACTGAATATTTCTGGAATTGTGCTGAAAACATTAATGTGATTAATTTGTTATGCTTCATCTTGAGTGGGTACAGAATAACTCTCCTCTGTCTTGAACAGCAAATTTCCTTTCTCTGAAAAATAATGCAGTGTAAGGGCAGGCATGTTTTTAATGCATTACAGAGCTTGGTTTCACCCATCTACTGACAAATACATCTTTATTAGTCTTAAGCAGTGAGCTGAATAATGTTGTAGCGCAACGGTATAGTTGCTGGCATAAAACCTAACTGTATTCATTTTCCAAGTTCCAGAGAGATGTTGCTGCTAGTTTTGACAAGCAGCTAGGGAGCAGATTTTGCTGCTTGAAGATAGAAAGAAAGGAAGTTCTACAGCTGTTCTGCATTATGCTTACGTCTGGTGTGGGGTAATTATTTACAAAAATGCAAAGTAAAAGGTCAGTCAGAGTACCGTTCCCTTTCTGCCCTTGAGAAGTCAGGAACAGTGTAGAAAATAGCATTATTTCTCCATAGCTGCATCTATGATTTGAAAATAATTTGGATCCCCACCCTGTACCCTCTGTTAAAGGTCCACAAACTTCAGCAGTAGAAGAGCAGCCACTCCCACATGAAAGGCTATGGCTCCTTGTTTATTTTGCTGCCATACAAATGCATTTCAAGCCCATCTGTGTAAAATCTGTCAAGTTGCATAGTGTCGAAGAGGTGGAGAAACACTCCGTGTTGCTGGATAGCCAAACCAGTGAGGCTGTAAGACAAGTGAGAGCTCCTTTTCCACTGTGCAGTAAGAAGGAACTACTATAACATTGTGGGAGGGGGGTGGAGGGAGGAGGCTGGCTTTAAGGTGCTGTAATATATAAATCTCGTGTTATCTTTATTTGGTTTATATATTTTATTATATTTCTTGTTGGTTCTGCTGCATACTTTGAGAGACACACATAAGAATTGCTTTTCCTTCTTGTTCCATTTGCTAACCTCTTTGAAAGCACTGTAATATCTATGTAAATAGTAATGATGGCTGCAAGGCAGCTGTACGTTTACTTTGTGTAGTATGCATGCCAGATTTGGACTTAAATTGTCTAGATGTGTAGAAAAATAAAATCTTAGGTGAGACATAAATCAAGCATGGCGTATCTAAAAGGCATACAGACACTTGCATTGTCCTAGGCAATTTTGAGTTAGAAGGCAAAGAGAAAAGATCACTCTTGTTTCAGAAAAATCTCATGTGACTTCTTTTTCTTTTAACAAATTAATATATCAAACAAGATTTAAACTGTTCATATAACACATCCTCTACTTGCACTGCATTCACTAGTTTCCTAAGCTTTAAGATAATAGGATGTAAATACACAGTACACAGAATCCACAGACTGAGTGATTTTGGATGCATATATGAGGCAGTGACTTCCCTGGCTTTGCTGCTACGTAGTCCTGGCTAATAGCTGAAGGAAACTTTTAAGTGTCCTTGAAGGGAATGTGCACTGCTTCAGAAGGCTATGAATGCTGTGAATGCAGTTATCTGTAATAGCAGAAAACTGTCATACAGGATTTATTCTGACCTCCTCCACAAGAGTTTGTCCAACTTGTCCATCATCAGAAAAGACTTGAAATGTATTCAATATGGAAGCTTTGCTTGCTCTGAACTCCTCTATCTGCTCTGTGCGTTGTTGCGTAGTACGATAAGCTACGATGGCTTCTTTCTTTTTGCAGTAACCACAGGGACCAGTTCCATTTTGTGGCCACTTCAGAAGCATGTGAAGTTGGACTTTTGCCACTGGATATGTACTTTTAGTATGACCATTGATGTTTGCCTGAATTTCTGTGTTGCAGCATCTTGCAGATGCTGCAACCTCTGTTTTAAAAACAGAACATTTGTTTTAAGTAAACTTTTACATTTCTTCAGTAAGCTGGGTTTTTATCCAAGTCTTCTTATTCAAATCATCTGCTTCTCTTTTGTACAATAAACTTCATTATCAGATTTTCCTCCCCCTCAAAGATGAGGGCTTTTGTGGTTAAAGCACTGTGCTGGATTTCAGGAAATCAAGGGTTCATTTTCTGGTTCAACCACAAATTTCCTGTGTGATTGCTTACTATCTCTGCTTCGGTTCCCCACAGATGTAGTGATGAAGTTTTATACATTTGCAGGTTATCAGGGCCCATCTTTTCATTTAATCAGATATTCTGCGTAATGGAAATGAAAGAATTTATCTGCTAGCAGAAATTACAGGGTTTGTTTCAGCTGTAATATCTTCAAAGACTAATCAGTCTTGATTTATTCAAGAATCCACCATTTCCCCTAGTGCACCATTCTCACCATTAATAGTCTCCAGTGGTGGTGGGTTTTGTTTGCTTGTTTGTTTGTTTGTTTTCTGTTTTTCTTATTCTTCTTAGTTTTTTACCTAGCTCATACTCTTTTTCCCAAAAGTAGAAGTCTGAGTTAAGTAAAATTCTTAGACCAGCCAACCCATTTCTTAATAATTTTCCTTGGTAAAATTAAGAAGGTTCCCTATCCAGTCAACCTGAGTGTTTAACATAGCTCGCTATCCAGACTAAGGTGACACTAAATGGTTGGATTTACTGTGTGCACATGGATCAGCTGTACCATGCATGCAGCATAGGCCATATTTTACAAAATAACTTTATCATAAAGATTTACTTCTACTTGCTTCTAGTGTTAGATGGCCTAGACTACACTTCTGCAATTTAATGTAGCGGCATTTTATTTTCTAGGAATAGTTTGGAAAAAGCTGCTTTGAACTGAGCTTGAGGTGGTCGCTTGTTGCCCTAAGGTTTTACTGCATGCATCTGTAGCATAGTGTATGTATCCTGAGCCAAACGAGTTAATATGGCACAAACTTTTGCAGAAGAGTTTTCAGGAAAGACAGGCACTAGAAACAGGGTGCTAACCACAAACTGAATACATTTTTCATTATGAGTTCTTTATACCCCGTGTAGTCATTCTGGCTTTTTGTTCAGAACCATCTTCACCAGCCCTCTCAAAGTTAAAGCACGATTACCAATGCCTTTTACTTTAGCACAGTATTTTGCCCCAGTATATTATCTGCAAATGCTATGCTTCTGTTTCATCCAAGAGCTCTTGTTCAGTGGGAGTCAACACCCTCTTGTGTCTCCTAATGGAAGGCCTAACCTGAGCACTCCTTAGTCCTCTGTAGTCATACCTTAGTTTAAAGTGCAGAAGAAACTGTGCCTGTATTAACCTTACTGACATTGCTTTAAGCAGGCTAAGGGCTGCTTTGTCGCTCTGCTAGCAGGAGGAATAACAGGGAACTTATATTCTGACAAGGCACAGCGTCAAGCATCAAGGCACCACCTTCACACCAAATCCACGTACTAGGCTTTGAAACTAACATTTTTGTTTGTTTGTTTTTGTTTTTAATCGTCAGCTCTCTTACATGTTACTTTAATCTGATTAGTAGTCTAATTTATGGAAACTTCACTTGATTGTGATAAAATGTAATTTGTACAAATATATTTCTAGGCACTTAATGTGTTTTTTTTTGTTTGGTTGGTTGGTTTTTGTTTTTTGTTTTTTGTTTTTTGTTTTTTTTTTCCATGACTGATCTCTCACTGTCATTATTTATTTTCCCACTGTGTTTCTGTTGTTGCAAAATTTGTTCAAATTACATTTTCTTTCGAATCACTTAAATGCTTATGAAACTAGAACAACATGAGGTTGAAACCAGACCAATCCCTTTGATACTTGAATAGAAACACCTGTTGAATTTAACAATTTGCCATGTGTGGGTTGTTCTGATTTTCCTCCTCTCTCCTTTGAAGTTCTCATCTGTCAGAATGATAAGCAAGCCAAAGCCAGATGTCTTACAGAAGTCCTCTGTGTCACCACAATTATTTTGTCAGGTCATATGCAGACCCCATTTAAAGAAGGTGTGGGGGCTGGGAACAACCTATTTTCTGTAGAAGTAACTGGAGTGATGCTAATTATATACATCAGCTTTTTTTTTTTATATGATAATGACCACAGAGACCTCATTGGCCAATTGTTTCTCAGGATTCCTGGATAGCTAGTTCTAACTTTCATTCTTTCCTTCGTTTTCTTATATAGCGCTTCGTTTCCAGCTGTCATATTATTTTATTTTTTATCACAGTACTAGAGTGATAATGTTCTGATGACTGGTGATACTTCAAGACACCTCTGTTTAATACTAATAACTGCTTATTGTGTTCCAAAAAAACTAATGCATCTTAAATTTCCTTCAAAACACAATCCCATTTACACCTTAATTTAACCTTGAAAATAGATGCAGAAAGAGTATGGTATTCTGCTCTTATTCCACCATATACTGGTTTCTTTATCACTTTTCATGTAGTATGTAGGTGCCTTCTAGGGGCATGTGTTAAATACATGATATTAAATAGCATGTGTTAAAATACATGCTATATTCTTTTCTCTGCTTTTAGGAAAAGAATGATTTGTCCATGCAGGATATTGGATAGTTGTTAGAGGTGGCAAAGTAATGAAAAGAGTGCCTTGAATTGCAATGAAAGATGATAAAACTTTTAATGACCCCAATTTCTCATAGTCTTAAGAAATAAATGTGGAAGAGGCAACAGAATTGTTTGCTCTCTCTCTGTTCCTTCCTTCTCCTTCCCAATAGTATCAGCTTGTTCTGAACTACTCTGACAGGTGTTGCCATGAGCATGCAACTCACATACCTGAAAAACTTAAGCACGTATGTTTAAAGTTTCCTTTTTGAAATTCTCTAAATGTTATTTTCTTTCTCTACCCCTCTGTTCTTCTTTCCCCATTTTTCTTTTCCCTCTCGTCCTTTCCCATCCTCTAGTTTTCCCCTCCCTTCTGGGTTTGCTCCCCCCTCTTCTGTGGGTCCTCTTGTGCAGCAACCCAGGTCCTTGAATTCTACAGAGAAGTCGTATTTATCAAATGGGCTTGATAAAAAGTCATCCCTTACCAAGTTCATATGATGAATTGAACGGCAGACTCTGCCACTTCATACACTTGAGAGACCAATAATTTTTTACTCATACCTGAGAATACTCTACACTCTTGTGTTTAGGAAACAACAAAATTTGATATTTAAATAGGTTACCCACTCTGCAGGCATATAGTCACTTTGGATATATATGCATATGTATATATAAAATATATATACATTGTATACATATATTATATATGCATATACCTACAGGCACACACTTTGCTATATGTTTATCTCTTTTAAATGGCACTGGATGATACACTGCCAGGAAACCTTACATTGTTTCTGCACTTCCAGATAAGGCTCCAAATACCAGCGGTACTGGTTGTGCCTAAATTTAAAGATAATGGGAAATGGTAAAAGCAAGTTGCCACAAAAATACATAGCTGAAAGTGAAAGGAGGAAGGCAGGTTGAGCAAGCAGTTCATGAGAAAGTATTCATTGCCAAAATGCAGCACAGAAAGAAGAAAGCTAAACGGAGACTGAATGTTAAACTTTCACTCTGTACATTAAGTTTAATGGTTGTATCAACGGCTTCATATGACAGGAAATGATCTGGGCGTTTTGTTCACTTATTCTGGATGCCCTTAGTTTCACAGAGCAACTGGTAACATGGATTGCACCTCGGAAGGGGACAGCTGAACTCTCCCTCTGGCTTTAGTGAGGAAAGAGCAGCGATGAAATCCGTGGACTGTGTGCACGTCATCCAACAGAAGGATACCGCCTCCTCTCCCTCTGCCCCCCCTGGTGCTGCTTCAGGCACCACGGGACTTTTTTCTGTCACATTCCTGTGGCTTGCAATGCTCCTGTCCTCTTGTCTTGCAGCAGTGTCTCTTTACCATGTTCTCACCCTGAAAACAGAGCTAGAAGCTCTGCGCCATGAGCTGATCTACAGGGTCCAGGCAAGGTCTCCGCTAGAGCGGCCAGCCGTCTCCCCTGATGACGAGAAAGCGGGTGCCCCTGTTTCTTCCTTCCTGCAAGCCTCTGCAGCTGGTGCCAGGCAGGTAAGCTGGAGTGCTGGCTGTGGCTCGCAGGGCATGAGCTTGCAGGGAATGAGGCTGCTCTCACCAACTGCTGCCTGTCCCCGTTAGGAGAACAAGCTTCCTGGCCCTAGCCCAGCTGAAAGTTTCCGAAACGAAATCTCGAATGGGAGCAGAAACAGGGGGAGAAGGTCTGTCGTCCACACGGAAGAAACAGGTAAATAGCACCTCGCGAAGTGGGTTGGGATGCTGCAGCTGAATGCTTTTTGGAGACTAGCAGCAGTTCTTGGCTCATATCTCCTCCGCTTAGGCTGATGAATGCTCCCAGAGCCTATTACGATTTTTGCAACTGAATATAATTATTATTGAATGAATGTTGTGAACTGCATTTGCTTGATGATTACCATACTCTTTAAGGTACCAGATATTTCTGCTATCTGCAGGTTGAATTTTGAATATTAGTTCCCAATTCTTCTTCTTGTAACTATGGTATTTCTCGATTAGCTGTAGAGCTGAGTAAGGCAACTTGAAATTGTTCACATTGGAAACTGATCAATTCTAAATACATCATTCTCAATGCAGCGTAATGTCTAATTTGTTTCTCTCTGATAAATATTAAGGAGGGAAGGCTATTATTAAAAAAAAAAAAAAGTCAAGTCATTTTTCTGGGAAAACATAGTCATCCTAAAAGAGAGAAGTAGCAAGAAAGCTCCTTCACTTTAAGGAAGTAGGAGCTTTCAAAGAGAAAAGCTAGCTTGTACCTGTCTGAAGAGGCAGACTACAAGGAATTCAAAAGATTAGCATTACTTCTGCATAAAACCATCTATTAATATAGTAAGCAAAATTAATAAATTAAAAAATTTTTTTTTACTGTAGCCTTTTTAAAAGATGCTGCAGAAAACACTATAGACTGCTCTGTAAAACGCCTCTGATGTGTATTATAATGTCAGTATATTAATGGGATACACTTGTTTCCTTCAGGGATAAAATGCTCAATTTCGTTTAGTTGTTTCCAAATACATTGACGTTTGATAGGACGAAATACAGAATTTAAACATAACAATGTGCATACTATAATTACACTGAGTAACTAGAAATATTCCTAAATTGCTAAATCTGTTAAATCCCCTTATAAATAGTTTTAGATTGTTTTGACTGATGGGAGCTGATATTTTGAATTACTGATTAAATTAAAATATGTTAAGTTAACAATAATGAGTAGATAAAGCCTAAATCAGAGATTAATTAAATAATCAAAAGCACATTTTAAGCAATGTGAAATGTATTTCAGTTAATCTTCAGCAAGCTAAATGAAATTTAAGTTTTACAGTATCATTTTGCTTACCTCCAAGTCTCTAAAAGAGAATATTCATATAGGACATGAACCAAAATCCATAGGTTTAAATGAGATTTATTCTATTTCATTAATAATTTTTGGTTCAGGGTCTTGGCTAAGAGTGATTTCACAACCAGGATGCAAGACAAAATTACTTAAATTGTACTTCTTGTAGCCTGTTTCCTATCATGGGAGTCACATAACTTCCCTGCTCTCCCCATCCTAATGTCTCCCAAATAAAAACTAGTGATCTTTTATACCTAAACCACAGCTATCACCAAAATGAGGAGGCATGTCTTTTTATTTTATTTTTAATGGATATTATAGCATCAGTATTCTGCAAGTTATTCAGTTCCCTTCACTGTAGTTTTCATCTATACTCTTATTTCTCATTGAGGGTTCATGGGGCAGAGGAGGGTTTTGGGCTCCTCAGCTGTGCTTCTGGCAGACTTAAGATTCTTCTCATCAGGTAGCCACCTCTGATTATATCTATATGTATTTCCTCACCTGAACTTCTAATTAAGCTGCTTCATATTTTTGTAAGCATTGTTTTTTAAGATAAAACTGGCTGTTAAATTGTTTTGGATGGATAACAGAAAGCACAGAATATGAACATTCATTTGAAAGGGAAAACCTACATAGGCTGACGTACTACAAAAATTGTTTTCTAACACAGCCATCATATTTTGTATGTATATATTTAAAAAAAATAAATTATATTATAAATCTTTTCCTTACATAAAAGGTCATCTGTTACAACGAGTTACCTTTCTACCTGCTCTAATAACAGCAAATTAAGCTCTTTAGAGCTTAATTTTCTCAGACCAGACTTCCCTCCACTGATGACCATGAACCTGCTAGTCAATGCTAAATTTTGTTTTAGTACAGTGCCTGAAAAAAAATAACATGTTTTTGTGCCTGGTCCTGAATTCTGCCAGTTCATTGGTCATATACATAAAATTACTACCCCTGTGTTTTTATCTTCCTGCATCCATTGCTGAGTATTGGAATCCCTGCAGCCTCTAAAGTATCCCACAGATTCACTACGCTCAGTCCAGTATGATGGCAGATAAATTGAGTGAGGTGCTTCGTTCTTGTGCTATTTCTGTTTGCTTCAACAAGCTCTCAAAGCAGAGTCTAGTCTCAGAATTAATTGTTGACCCATAATTTCAATTCAACACATACCAGTTCCTTAGAAAGTGAATATTTGAGAATGTTACTGGTATAGAATTGCTTCTCTTATGTCTCTTCAGAGAACAGAAGTAAAAGAGAACCTTTTGTTGTTGTTTATAAATAAAGTTGTGATTTTTTTTTTAACTTTGATAATTAAATTCTGGTAATAGATGCCCTTGATTCTTTTCAGACCTAGCTCAACTCTTCTTGAATATATGGAATTTTCCTTTTTAATAGATTTTTAATATACACTTACTTGATATTGTGTGCATGAAAGTGGCCACGAATTGTAATTTTAATTAAAATGATGATTGAATGAAAATAGATCTAATGCAGCGCTTTCTTTAATATTTTTATAGGCTAGGCATTTTTCTATGTTCATACGTAAAAGTATTAGTCACCAGAATTTGTACATCTCATGTCTTGAGAAAATTTCCAGCACAAGTAGGCTGAAGAGATGAGTTTTGAACATCAATTGCAGAGAAAGCTGCACAGTTAACAGTCAGAAACAGAGTTCTTGATACAATGAGTAGGAGTTAATGGGTGATCTTGAAAGATGCATATTATTAATATGCAGGCAGATGTAGATCATCTAACCACTTCTAGCAGGTGTCATATCAGGACACTTAAGAGCAGGAATACTTTTCTTCTAATTTGTCTTTCTTTTTATAAATTTTGCCTGTAGAGGAAAACTTGCTACACAACAGAAACACACACACGAGCGCACACACACATTACCCTGATCACTATTATTGATTGCCTTGCCAGCATGCTTCTCTATAAGATGTATACGTCCTTCGGTCCAGGAACAAGATAGAGCTTTATTACTTGAGACAGTTCAGAGTACAAATGCCAAGTTTTATTTGCACGCTCCCTAGGTGCCTTGTTCCAATCATCTCTGTGTGATTCTGATTCCCATGGTTGGCTAGCGAGGTGAGCATCAGGTTGTCTGTAAGCTCAAATTTGCAAAGTTCTGGTGTGATCAGATTGGGGCACCCGTGGACTTTATTTACTTCAGTGTATTGAGGTTATCCGTTTCAACCAGATGTGTATATGAAAGGAACTGAAGAGAAATTCAAAGTCCACAAAGCAGTGAAAGGCTAACTTAGCCTGGCAATTTTTCACTAGCTGTTCCCAGGCTCTTTTGCCATGTCACATCCATCCACAGGAAACAACTGGTGTCATGCAAGCACTAAGTAGTGAGAAGCCATCCCCTTTGCCATTACTCTTGATATAAGTGCTTTTTTGGCAAATTGGTACATTTGCTGATTAGAAATGTTTTGACTCCGTATGATATTGTTTTAGATCCCCATGAGAGACAGACAGTATGAACTTTTATGGCTGGAACTTGACTTCAGAGATCTTTAAGTCAAGAAAGCTAACCTTTTCTTACTGGTCTAAGCAAATTCTGCATATAAAATTCCCTCACCAAATACTTCTTATTTTATTGTTTAAAGAGGAGAAATATAAGAGTGATAAAAAAAAAAAAGTTCTCAAAAGAGATGTAATTCTTTTTTGTTTCTGCTGACAACAGGCTAACTTTAAAGGAAGTGAACACTTCTATGTGAACGAGTAGAAAAAGACTTCATCCAGTGCTTACAATTTTACATGAAGAATTCCACCTACTGAATGAATGAATCAGTGTTACATATTATACAGACCTCTGTGCAATAAAAAATACACAAAATAGGCTCTAATTTAAAAAAAAATTTTGCTTTATGCTGCATAATGGAAGTCTATATAAACTATTCTTCTTAGTAAATTATTCCTGATTATACTAATTGTAACATATTACTTGTAATTCCATTAAGATTAAAATGATGCTAGTAATACTTCAAAGATACTTGTTAGATCTGAATCATATCTGTAACAATGACTAAGCCATTTTAATGCAGTGACTGATTTAATCCATGATTAATGCACCATAAAGACTTCTTAATTAAAAAGTGCCAAATAATCAATCTATAAACCTGCACAAGCAAAAAGTAAAGGAAGATATCTTGTGGTAATAAATTAAAAAGTTAAAAGGAAAAAAAAAAAGCTGCAAATTGTTCAAGAACATACATATCGTTTATAAATTAAATTACCTAGTGTTTAAGTGTGTTTCAGGAAGTCTACAGAGTACAGATCGAGACCAAAGAAGGAACCCAAGCAAGCAGGTCTCTTTTTTAAGCTCAGGGTTTTTCATCTTTTTTGTTTGTTTGTTTCAGCAAAAGTTGAGATAGATGTCTCAGGCCACAGATACTCAGATACCAAAACTTAGCAATTTATGCACAAGTTCATAGATAACAAACTTGCAGTTTTATTTGGATGGATTACGAAGTTAGATTACAAGGTATTAAAATGATTATGCAAGTTAAAACAAGGAGAAGGAGGGGGAATTTGATCTTACTGATATGCAGAAGAGAACTACATAGATATGCAGAAGACTAAGCTCTTATCCTTCTGCAAAAGCTAGATGTGTTTGTTTTGGGTGGTGTTTTTTGTTGTTTTGTTGTTGTTTTGGGTGTTTTTTGGTTTTTTTTGAAATTGTGGTTACATTTCTCAACTGGTGAAGAACACATTCTTTCAAGTGCTGGCTGTGGTTTGTAAAGACATCTGGAGTCATTAACTTCTTCAGAATTGTCTGTTCTCTTCATGGAAGAAGAGTCTGAAATGTTCTTCTCCTCACTCACACCCCACAACGTGGTTTATATCAGAAGAGTAAAAACAAAAAAAATCCCATCAAAGCAAAGCTATCGTCTGAAGTCACAAGAGGTCGGGGCACACATTACTGTTCTAGGTACATGTTGTTTTGTACAGCAAGTCCTCATGTTGGTGCACACTTTAGATACTTTTACATGTTTTAAAGAAGTGTTTTACCAATCCTGTGTTCTGCTTACATTATCAAATATTCAAAAATCCTTTATACTACAAAGCTGATGCTCAGGTTTGATTTACAGTGATCTGAAGCATACTCAGGTAGAGCTTTTGACTTTTTCTGCTCTGTACTGATAGTAAATATTCAAGCCATATTTGGTAATATATATATTCTTCATATTGTAATTCAGATTTGGGTTCTTCTTGGAATAGAATTGCTAACATTTCTTAACAATGTTAGCATTCTACTTAAAATTTCTATTACTTTCCCTAAAAAATATACTCCGTATATCCTTTCTTTTTCTTTAATAACGAATTATGTTGTTTGTTTTGAATTTGTTTCAGTGAATTAGTTGATTTTAAGCATATGTGTTGTTCATAGGTCAAAATGAAGTATTTGTATATACTGGAAATAATGTGTTGGTATTGGCTTCTGAACTTTTTTTTTTTTTTTAAGTATCTTGTGGTTAAATTCCCCAAATAGTTTTTAGGAAATTATTTTACCTTTTTGTGGCTTTAGGTAAAATGGCCACTGTGCTGGTTTCTGTTCTCTGTATTGTCATAAATGACACTTCTGTATCCATGTTTCTCCCTGAAAGGCAAACTCACTATATTCTGCGCAGCCTTAAAGACTTCAGAGTCTGCATACATGAAAGGAAAAGAGAGATTTTTTTTTAGAGAGTGTGTGTAGATTTGATACCATAGAATCACAGAATACCCAGAGTTGGAAGGGACCTACAGGGATCACTGAGTCCAACTCCTGGCTCCACACAGGACCACCCAAAAATCAGACCGTATGTCTGAGAGCATTGAACAAACACTCCTTGAACTCCGGCAGGCTCGGTGCTGTGACCCCTGCCCTGGGGAGCCTGTCCCAGTGCCCGACCACCCTCTGGGTGCAGAACCTTTCCCTAACCCCCAGCCTGACCCTCCCCTGTCCCAGCTCCATGCCGTTCCCTCGGGTCCTGTCGCTGTCCCCAGAGAGCAGAGAGCGGATATTTGTAAACTGCAGCAGAACTGTTAAGTGTTTTAAAAATATTAAAAAGTTCTCAGATTGTACCTAGCTTGCTGATTTTAATAACTGTGTGGCAGTTCTGAGGAATGATGAATAGCTTTTCAGTGCTGCTACGAATCAAATCACAAATCCAGAACCACAAACTGTGAACAAGGGCAGTTTCCTCTCTTGTTTGGATAGTGGAAATTCCAATGGCCACACTGGTGAGTTCCTTTAAAAGCAGGAAAAAGATATATATTTAGATTACTGCCAATTCCATTCACCAGGAAGGCATTTTGTTCCAAACGAAAGTAAATGAATACCTTGTGAAATAAACTGCCTGACATGCTTTTTGTTGTTGTTGTTGTGCAACTCCAGAAAATCACATTTTGATTTTATCTGGAAGCTTCTTTTTCAGAAAATTTTGTTACTTACAAATGTGATTTTTTTTTAAATAAAAAAATCACTGAAGTAAAACACCTTTTTTTTGATTTTATGTTGGCTTGGTTTTCTATTACTTATCAAATGGCAGGGAATGTAGAAGCCTTTAAATTCTTGGTTTGAAAATCTATAGATTTTGGCATGTTAAAGGAAGTGTTGACTGCCGGATAGTGTTCCTGTTAATGTCAGTAGGGCTCATAGGTTCTTCAATTCTTGTGACATTGAAGCATTCCCAGACGTGCACGTGAATTTTGTCCACTGTCTGTGAGCACCACTGATGTGCTATTGAGCATCTAGCCCTCCCCTGGCAGCCCCCTTGAAAGGAGAAAGGTACAGACAGGAGACCACTTTCTTCTCCAACCCTGTCACTCTGTACACTGCAGAGAGAAGTGGATGCTGATGAGCACAGGGCTGTGCACAGGGGTACCACTGACAGGACAGAAATAATATCTCATAGAGTAGGTCACTGCCCTTTGTAGCAAGAGGGACTGAATCTGGGTCATGGCATTTTTATGTGAAAAACAAAAACAAAATAAAACAAAAAAAAGGCAAACAAAAATAGAGATTCAGCCGTACAAAGCAGAATTTTCTTCTCTTGACTTAGTATCAGTTTCTAAGTGCAGTAAATAAAGTTCAATAAATGTTACAACTCTGTTTTCCAGCCTCCAAAGTACCACAACCACCTGATGTTTTCATGAAAACCTGCTGTTAGCAAATGCAACCATCCTCTTGTCTTTTATCCTGTTCGCTGACATATGTGGTTAGCAGTTTTGTGTTTTTTTTTTTAATCTCTGTTTCTCTTGGGAGCCTGTATTTTATCATATCTCAGTATATATATCACATCCCATATCACAGTATTGTTCTCTGATCAACGTCCTATTTTCTCGTGTCTTCAACCTTTACAGTTTTGAGTAATGCTTTTTTTTTTTTTTTTTTTTGGTCAGATACTAAGGTATTTGTTATGTGTGCATTTATTTGCTACCAGTCATCTCTGTACTTTCTCTCTTAGTACAGGGTGATTGACTGTGTGCATCTGAAAATACATGGAGGGTACATATATAGAGATTTTGAGAATTTGAGTTTACTGTTCTTGAAAGTTCCACATAACCGGTATATATGATTAACATTTTACACAAACCATGACTGGAAACTATTTTTAGCAATATAATAAATACTGTTAGAAAAACTGGTATCTGTCATAGCTGGCAGGGTTGTTGGTTTTTTTGTTGGTTTGTTGTTTTTTTTTTTTTAGCTTTTAGTTAAAAAATTAACAAAGCTAACTGATCTGATTCATAGCTTATTTAACTTACTGCTGCACTTTTTAAACGCAATTAGGACCAAAGATTAAAACAAGCAAGTACAATTTATATGCTGCTTAGCTGTAGCTCTCTGAGAGCTATCTAGTGCATGTTGCCGTGTGAATTTTGTTTTGGCATGTTTGAGTAAGACCTGCCTTGAAATCAGTAGATAGATTCTGTTTTCAAATAGGTGGTGAGACCAAGAATGTAGTTTTGTTTTGCGTTCTTCCATTTTTTTTTGAAGTAGCTTCAAAGAGCTTACTCTGTCCTACAAATGACATGTATGCTTTCACTTTGCAGTGCTGCAGGCCTGCTTGCAACTGATCGCTGACAGCAAAAGTGATATCCAACAGAAAGGTAGGAATATATTCCACGTTTTATTGCTCACTGTTCCATGTTTTATATCTTTTGTCCTATTTTAATTAACTTCAAAGCAGTAACTGAGTTATATGGCCTGATTTTAAAATAAATAAATAAATAAAATAATGTGGTCGTTGCATCTGGACAGCTCTTGCAAATATCCTCTTTTTTGGGGGGAAATCCAGCTAGAGAGGCTGGAAGTCTTAACTAGTAGTCAGCTTTATTCAATTTTGGCAGATGATAACTAGGGAAGTACATCTGTGTTTGTGGTGTTGTTTTTTTGTTGTTGGTGGTGGTGGTTTTGTTTTTTCTGGTTACCCCAAAATTCTTGTTTCTTTTAGATGATTCAAGCATTGTCCCTTGGCTTCTGAGCTTTAAACGTGGAACAGCTCTGGAAGAACATGGAAATAAAATAGTGATCAAAGAAACAGGATATTTTTTCATATATGGCCAGGTAAGAATGCTCAATTTACTTCAGCATCTGACTTTTAAAGGATTTTTAATGTCTGCATACAATATATTTGAAGTCTGTACCTCTTCGTTCTGTAGGTTTTATACACAGATACAACATTTGCTATGGGACATCTAATACAGAGGAAGAAGGCCCATGTGTTTGGTGATGATCTGAGCTTGGTGACATTATTTCGCTGCATACAAAATATGCCACAGTCTTATCCGAATAATTCTTGCTATACTGCTGGTAAACATCTATATTTTCCTTCTCATTGTTTGCAAATAAACTGTATTAAATGGAATCTCAAATGGCGGGTGATTAAGGATTGTAGCAGTTGTAAGGAAAATGGACTGCATTCATGGATCTGGTTAATTGCAAAACTACAAAACACTTTCAAAAAGTATAGCTTTATATAAAGCATCAGCAGTTGAACTACATGCATCTAACTTGGATGGTCTGAGTGATTCCCGTCTCTCCATTAACTGTATAAAGTGCTTGGATAGTTCGGTGCTTTCACAGTTAGGTGCTTGAGGCAGACAAAAGGTGTACATACTGTCCCTACTGAATAACTGAGTTTAACTTAGATGTTGGATTCCACATTTAGGTGTCCCAATAAAAAATATTTAGGAGCTGTGTTCTGCTTTAATACATCATGCATGAGTTTTAGCCACCCAATTTTTGTGTACTTCACTGTGGGCTTTTCAAAGATTCAATCCATTCTAGAATCGTTAAGGTTGGAAAAGACCTCCAAGATCATCTGGCCCAACCATCCAAATAATAGTTGTCATTCTAAAGTCATTTAGCAGCTTAAATCTCTACTCCTAATAATGGCTAATGCAATTTTACCATCTGGTTAGATGAAAAATAGTTAATTCTATAAAGAGCTCTTTTTGACTGCACAAATTAGAAACACCGCAAAAAAGACCTATTAAAATATTTAATGCAAGTCCAGCAGGCTTAGTGCTCATATGTGTGTATTTTCCTGCAGCAGCATTTAAGGTATTATTGTCCAGGCCTATCAAACCTCATTCAGTAGCTCTTACCTGTCTGCCTTTCTCCCTTGGTCATGGATTTGGGGGTTTCTGATTTTGTTATTTTCTAGCAAGATCTCTGTGAATAAAATCTGTCTTTTTTTTTTTTTCTGTCTTATATAAAAAGTGGGTTACATTCAGTAATAGGACCTGACTGTTGGCAAGTGGTGGTACTAAACAAATGGACTGGGAAGGAAGCTTTTTTTTTTTTTTTCCAAGTAGAAATTAGTTTAATGTATTCCATTCAGCCACATTGTCGTTCCTGCTTCCCAAACTCCCACCCTCTGCTTTCACCTGGAAAACTGAATTTCACTGCAGTATCTCATGTTGTTGAGCGTGTGTTGCTGCAGATGTCAGTTTTGCTCTCAGTTCAGTGATTGCAACTGGAAGGCAAGGTGCTTTCTGTTATCACATCAGCTGATGTGTGGCTTGCAGGAAGCAAACTTTTGTGCTCTGCAGTTGCAGTGGATCAGCTGATGTCTGGTAACTTCATTTGGTTGGTAAAGCTGATGAGACCTCCTCTAGAAGTGTGGGAACTGAGTGGTCTAGGACCAGCAATGCCCAGTGCTGACCTTGACTGTCTCATCACCATAAGATGAGGAATCTGACTGCACTGCAGTTATGCGATTTTTTTGCAGCATTTGCTTAAGTGAACTGTGACACCATGGGTGAAGAATGAAATTACTAAGGAAAGAAAGGTAGATCCAGCTCCACAGAGGATGCTAAGTGTCAGATTTGGGTAGGCTGAAATCTGTAAGATTGTACCTAAAGATAAAACAAGCACTTGTCACAAGTAACAAGCCATGCTTAGATTTATAAGATGATGTGTAATGACACTTTGAACACCATTTATGAAAATAATGTCTGTGAAATATTAACTTTAAAATATTCCAAATGTTTTGCCAGGCATTGCAAAATTAGAAGAAGGGGACGAACTTCAACTTACAATACCACGAAGACGAGCCAAAATATCCTTGGATGGCGATGGTACTTTTTTTGGTGCAGTCAGACTCTTCTGAAGTTCTTCGTTTCTGTTATTATGCTTAGTGCAATTTTCTTCTTTTCCAATGCATTTGTCAGGAAAAAAAATTGAATTTTAATAAAGCTGCCAATTCAGTCTCTCTCCCACACCACCAGCTTCTGAAACCTTTTCTTCAGTTTAATAAGCAAACCCAAAACAGGAAACACACCAGACGTACTTGTGAGATAAAAATGTCATGTGATTACCAGAAAGCCAATTTATTTTAGACAATGAGAGACTCTAAACAACAGCTGTAAAGATATGGTTTTTGACTTTGAAGTAATTTCTTGTCCGTGAAGCAAATCAAAGAAGAGTTGACCACAAAGTATAGCATGAGCAGGACCATTTTATTATCCAGAAATGGAAAACTAAAACACAAGTGCATTTTAATTTTATTTCATCAAAAAAAAAAAAAAAATTTGAAGCATAAAGGATGAGGAAGAATCATCAAGCACTAGATTGCCTATCATGATATGGTGGTGTCAGCTGGTTTCTGTTTATTTATTTTTGTTTGTTTTTCTTTGACATTGAGATTTATTTGGGAAGGAAAGTCTAAATGTACAGGATAATTAAGTGAACTCCTCAGAAGTATATAGAATAGTAGCCACTGGCTTGCTTATCCTCTGTGGACAAAAGATATATACATTACTAAAGTCTATTAGTATTTACTGATTGCAATTAGTTTTACTGGAAAATGGACACATAAGATGTTTTGATAGCTCAATCTTCAAAGTATTGCTACCCATCAAGGGATACGTGCATGTAAACAAGGCAGGCATAGAAAGAAATGTAATGAAATTAGACATAATATAGCAGGTATAATTGGATTTCTGACTTCATAATTTCTGCAGTCATATATATATATATGTTGTGTATATACAATAAATATATATATGTGAAAGTATATGCACACACATTTGAGTCTTTGACACTTTTTTATAGGATTTTGTCTTCTTTTGAACAGATTAATCTATGGAAACATTGTTGCATACATATTTGTCGTATTTCTCTTGCTTTTGCTATGATCCATTCTACAAAATACAGTAAAAAGAAAATCCAACAACCCTGAACCAACCATAAAGTAATTAAAAATATACTTTTGTATCCCAGAAATCTGGACTCAATTCCTAGGATAACTATAGGGTTTTTTGTTTGTTTGTTTGTTTCGTGAAATTTTAAATATGTTGTTCAAATCTGTTTTAAACAAACAAGCAAACAAAATAGAACCTGTAAAAGGACTAAGTAGATTTTCTTTTCTTCTGTCTCTTTGCTTTTTTCAGTCAATCAGATTTATTTCTTTCCCCACCCAAGAATCCAAGTGTACTGCTTCTAATAGGGTGGTCAAAGCTTTTAGGAGATACTGTAATGAAAAAATAAATACTTATTCCACTGAGCAACAAAGAAGTATGGAAATGCTACTGAGGTAGATAAAATATTTAAAACCACAGTAATGAACTGTGCTTAATTTGAAAAAAAATGAGTCTGAGAATTGTGTCATATACGCTCATTCAGTAAAGAAAAGGCGCTTTGTATGTTGCAGTCTCCTCATATCTTTTTATAAATAGTGCTGTTTGGTTTGATTGAGTTCTTATGGTGATAGACAATAAATAAAAGTGATATAGGGCTAGGAATTATTGACTATGGTAAACTGATGAAACAATTCAACTTCTCCATGCTTCAGAAACACATTTCAGCAATGAGGATATGTGCACTGGATTACCACACTGGGATTTTTGTGAGGCTTAACTAAGGTTTCAGAATGTCTGTAAGTCCTCCTTCTACAAATACTTTAAAATATTTGTTCTTTATTTATGTGTCCTGGAGGCAAAACTGAAATTTGTTATTACTGTTATTAGTAGTAGTATTTTGTAACTTTGATGTGCTAAATTTGCCACACAGGTATCTTAAATCCTCTACTGGAGACCTCAGTTTAGCCAAAGTTTGTGTGAGGCCCTGTAGATAAAAGAATTATTAGCATTCAGTGAGTTGACTCCTATTACTGAAGTACATTAAAGAGATGACCACAATCTCTAATCAGATTCTTGTTGTTTTCAGTGCAGTGTGGGAAGGGAAGGGAAGGGAAGGGAAGGGAAGGGAAGGGAAGGGAAGGGAAGGGAAGGGAAGGGAAGGGAAGGGAAGGGAAGGGAAGGGAAGGGAAGGGAAGGGAAGGGAAGGGAAGGGAAGGGAAGGGAAGGGAAGGGAAGGGAAGGGAAGGGAAGGGAAGGGAAGGGAAGGGAAGGGAAGGGAAGGGAAGGGAAGGGAAGGGAAGGGAAGCTGCTTTTCCTTAGACATAGTGGCTAAACTTGCAAATTTAATTTTTGGTATGTAAGTTTTCCCAGTGGTTTCAGTAGGCTCGCTTGGCTTAAGCCAATTCTGAACCAAAGTGCTTGGCACCTTATAAGATGTAGCTTTGATAATTTAATTTATTTTAATTTATTTTAATTTTTATATATATAAATAATGTATTATAGATGCGTTTTAAGCATATAGCAAAAGTTCTGCGAAGCAAAATCTGTTGTCATCACTGCCCCTTTTCTTAACTGTATTTCTTCCTTCTGCTTTCAACAAACATGGATAGTGCAGAAATTTTGAAAAGTGTTTCTGACGTGTGATGTGGGAAATCTTTTCTGAGAGAAAATATTTCAAAAGTGTTCCCTTCCTATGGTAGGACGGAACAGAACTTCAAGTTTCTTCACAAAAATTGTGAACCATGAATACTCCCACAAGTGTAGACAGTGCAAGTCAACAGTCTGGTCAGATATTTCTACTGACAAAGCTGGCAATTTTGTTGTTGTTGGGTTAGTTTTCTGCTGGCTTCATGAGAAAACTTGTCTTCTTAAAATTGATCTGCTTCTACACAAAGTTGAATTTTAACAGACCAGCATTTTCTGACCAAAGCAGGAAGAAAAGGAGGATATCTCATTCCTGATGGTTCTGCTAACTAACTGACTATAGATGAGATAGCGAAGTCCATTCTGACCTCAGTCATACTTATGCTTCAGTTAGTGGTCGTTACTGAAAACTTCTGCATTCGATAAGTGGTATTTAAATGCGCATGACAGGTAATAAGTAGTATCTAGTTGATTGATATCTTATTTTACATTCTTATCAAGGACATCTATCATTTAAGATAGATTTCTGCAAATTCAACAAACTGTGCAAATACTATGGTTCTTTCATATGCGGTGTGAAGCAGCAGCATGGCAGACATAAGGGAGCTGAATATTTTCCTTTCAGTACATTTTCATTGAATGTGAGAGGTTGTATGTTCTTTCAGGCTCAAAGGGTTATAGCAAATGCGACTACATCAAGCTTGCAGCCATTCATTAGTGGAGTTTTCTTTAATGTTTTTATGAACGATGCGGGTGCTGGACTTGAATGCATGCTAAGTAAGTTTCCAAATGACACTAATAGGAGGAGCTGTTAACTTCCTCAAGGGTAGAGAGGCCTTGCACAGAGCTCTTGACAAATAACAGGGCTGGGCGATCACCGACTGCATGAACAAAAGCGAGTGCCAGATTCTGTACCTAGGATGGGGCAACCCTGTAAACACATACAGACTGGGGGATGAGACGCTGGAGAGCTGCCCTGCAGAAAAGAAATCTGTGCATTTTGGTTGATGGCAAGTTGAATATGAGTGAAGAGTGTGCCCTGGCATCCAAAAGGGCCAACCGTACACTAGGGTGCATCAGGCACAGCACTGCTCTCTGGTTGAGGGAAGGGATTGGCCCACTCTGCTCTGCACTAGTGCAGCTTCACCTCAAGTACTGTGAGCGGTTTTGGGCACCACAGTATAAGAAGGACATAAATCTATTAGAGAGTGTCCAAAGGACGGCAACAAAAATGGTAAACGGCCTAGAGTGGAAGACATGAAGAGTGGCTGAAGTCATGTGCATTGTTCAGCCCCGAGCAGAGCAGGCTGAGGGGAGGCCTCATGGCGGCCTGCAGCTCCCTCACGAGGGGAGCGGAGGGGCAGGCGCTGAGCTCTGCTCTCTGGGGACAGCGACAGGACCCGAGGGAATGGCATGGAGCTGGGACAGGGGAGGGTCAGGCTGGGGGTTAGGGAAAGGTTCTGCACCCAGAGGGTGGTCGGGCACTGGGACGGGCTGCCCAGGGCAGTGGTCACAGCACCGAGACTGCTGGAGTTCAAGGAGTGTTTGGACAATGCTCTCAGACATATGGTCTGATTTTGGGGTCGATCTGTGTGGAGCCAGGAGTTGGACTCAGCAATTCTTGTGGGTCCCTTCCAACTCTGGATATTCTATGATTTCTATGTCAATGATGTGCAGTTGGCAGATACATAGATGCTTTGAAACATGCAATTTATATATTAAAATGAAAATATGTATGTTATGTAATGTGCAGTCACACACAAGGTCCTTCTGCCACTGAGCATTTCTCAAGTTGCTCAGCATCTGCCACTCTAGGAACTTAATTTCAATTATCCCATAACTTTGCCAAGCTTATACTGCTGTATCTGTTTTATGTCTTAGGATGAATTGTCTTGGACAACTTCAACCCCTGAAGTTCTGATGCTCTAAAGATGACATTAGGGAAAATGCATTGTTTTGATTGTTCTTTTAATGATTTGAGTACTTTTTCTTTGGAAAGGTCAGGAGACTCTATGCTTTGAAAGAAGAAATGCGTGTAATGTGTGTTTTTCTTTTTTTTTTAATCAGATGTGGTGTTTGTTTTTATTTTTGTTTTGTTTTTTCTTCTTTCTTGTGCATTCGTACTTGGTCAAGATGTATGCTTTTGAAGAATATTTTATGCTTGCTGATTGAAAGCATATTCTGTCTCCACAGCATTTTCATCAGGGAGAGGGGCAAATATAGCAGCTTTGTGGAAAAGAACCAACAGCTCCTGGGGTAAAGCAAGCTAAACATAAGTCCACAGTGAGCCCTGTCAGAGATGAAGACTAGCATCATACTCAGCTGTATTAACAGGAGTGTAAACAGTAGATTAAGGGATGGGCTTTTTTTTTGTTTGTTTTTTCTTTCCTTGGCACCTTTCAGAGTGTATTTAGAATCATAGAATTGTTTAGGTTGGAAACGACCTCTAAGATCATCTGGGCCAACATTTAACATAGCACTGCCAAGTCCACCATTAAAGCATGTCACTAAGCACTACATCTACACATTTTCTGAAGACCTCTAGGGATGGTGACCCAATTACTTCCCTCGGAAACCTGTTCCAATAAACATTTTGAACAGTACATCCAGTCTTGGACACATTACACCCCAAATACATGAAAGACAGTTAGAAACTTGAAAGGTGCTCTTTGAAATGCAAGAGGATGGTTGGGGTGGAGCACAAACCTGCCCTACAACTTGGAACTGAGGAAAGAGAATGGGTTTGTCCAGCCTGGAGAAGAGGCAAGGGGGTCCTAATAGCAACCTTCCAATACCTATTAGGAGGTTGTCAAGAAAACAGAGTAATACCCTTTCAGAGGTCTACAGTTGTGTGAAAGAGGCAATGGACTCAAATCAAACTGGGTAGTTCAAGCTTGGTATAAGGAAAAAAAAATCATTACCATGGGGACAGTCACCTGCAGTCATTGCTGCCCAGAAAAGCCATGGAATCTCTGTTCCCAAAGATTTCAAAGACCTTAATGGGTAAAGCCCTGAGCAACTTGATCTGAATTCAGTGTTGCTCCTGCTTTGAGCAGGCTGGACAACAGATGTCCCAGATGATCCCTTTGGCCTGAGTGATTCTGCAGTAAGAAATCAGAAGTGGGGGGAGGGGAGGGAGGGGAAGGACTGACACTGGAAGAAACAGATCAGAAAGGATCCTGCTTGTGAAGGAAGAGTGTTCATTTCCTGAGAACAAATGAGACTTGGATTCCTCAGTGTGAGCTTCAACAGCGTTAGCAAGTATTTATGTAATGCACGGTGCAGGTTCCAATTAAGCACAGCAAGCTGCTAGCACTCATCAGGTACTGCAAGACCTGAAGCTCAGGAGTGTAAATTGAATCAAAACATGTGGCCAACTAATAATCTTCATTCACTCACTTGTCAGGTTCCTTTGGCTTTTTTTTTTTTTCCTGCCCTGCCTCTCCATTCACTCAGTGGATAGGAGACACTTCATCACGTGGAAAATGGGATATTGATGGAAAGTGTTTTAAGTTGGGCCCCAGCCTAATTCTCAGAAATATTGGAAGGAAGTAGTAAATGAGGCAGAACATACTGGAGTGGAAAGTGTGATATCCTAGTTAAAATCAGAATTGTATTCCCTTTCTCACTGTGAGAGCTGAAAAGACAAGTTTACTTTCCACAGACTTTGATTATTGTTTTTATTTTTTAACGCTGGGGTTATTTCAAGTCTGACTTAAAACTGTATCTCCCAAAACAGTTTTTTTTCACAAGTTTCAGTTCCTTACATCCTTTCTCTAATCATGATGACTAGTAATCATTCTGATGCCTTCAGGAACTCCTCTATCTCTGTATATAGGTGAGTTGCCTTTCCAGACTGAGCTCAGGAAGGGCACTCACCTTCTAGAACTTCTTGTCCAGGTGAATAGTCTTGATGAGCTCCCTTGATACCCAGCAACCAGCTTACCCCCCAACACCTCTTTCAGATGTCTAAGCTGAGTTCCCTCTAGACCTCACTTTCGACCTGGTAAAAGTTCCTTCAGTCTGAAATACTTTAAACAGAACATGCTGGACTCCACAAACTGGTGTTTTTCATGTAGCTCTATTTTGTCTGAAAATTTCCAAGCTGCCCTTGTCCTTACCACAGAGTTCCCTAAACCAAATTTTTCACAGGTGGTCACTGATTGAATGTTCCTCATTTTCTGGCTGACTGACTGATGTCCTTGTGGTCTGTTTTGCAGAAGTGTTGAAATTCATTGTGCTGAAGTGTTGCAATTTCAGTGCAACTGAAATTAGCTGTGCTTTGAATATATGGAGGTTTGTATAATTATGCTTAGAAATTCTACAGCACCAAATATTCTGAAAAAGACATGGGGAAAATAATTTCTGATCTGGAGGCAGAATTAGTTAAAAGTGTGCAGTCAGCCAAGAGCTATGCTTTGGAAAAAGTGAGAGAAAAAATTCTTAAACCATTGGTGGGGTGCTGAACCCTGTGTGCATTCAGTGCGATAGGGATCTTAATGGGAAAGACAATGTGGGGTTCTATAAAGTAACTTCTATAACAGGTGCAAGGAAGAAGAACTGAGATTCTGAAGACAAATTTGGCTCATCTTCATTGTAAGCATTTAAACATTGCATTGGGAAATTTGGTGGGCGCTGATGATGGAGAATGCCCAGGGATCTGCTTTTATTTCTTGTACTAAAAGAGAAGTTCTGCTCCTCACAGGCCTTGCAGAAAATACTAAATGTAAGAAGCAGTGATGATTCTACCTGTGCTTAGACAGGGCTTGTCTCCCCATCATGGGAACTGGAGAGCAACCACTTCATAGTTACTGACACCACTGCAGAGCAACCATAGCAATTTTAAAGCAGGAAGAGTAAGGGGAAAGTTTTGCCAGAGCACAGAAGATTAGCAGTGTCTAGCAGCAGACTGCTGGCTCAAGGTTTCTTAACTAGTTTCATTTGTCCTCTGAACAAAAAGGTCACAAGGATGACACATCTTAAAGGCTATATACAACTCTGTTTCACAATAATCATGTTACTGATTTTTTTCTCAAACAGGAGATTTACAGCCTCCTCCCCACCCCAAGCAAGTAAGAGTCAAGTGAGGGGAGAGGCATGCCCGGTGCTGTATTGAGTGTGAGGGGGGCAGAAAGGCAAGGCAACAGCAAGAAGACTGCTGTGCTGCTGCTGCTGCCTGTCTTACCCAACTGTCTCTGTAGCCCCATGCAATCTTTCAGCTCTGTGCTAGTCCGGCCTTTAATCACAACTGATTTTTTTTTTGAGACCAAGTTCAGCTTCCTTGCGAAGCGGAGCAGAGGGGCAGGCGCTGAGCTCTGTTCTCTGGGGACAGCGACAGGACCCGAGGGAACGGCATGGAGCTGGGACAGGGGAGGGTCAGGCTGGGTGTTAGGGAAAGGTTCTTCACCAAGAAGGTGGTCGGGCACTGGGACAGGCTCCCCAGGGCAGTGGTCACAGCACCAAGCCTGCCGGAGTTCAATAAGTGTTTGGACAGTGCTCACAGACATAGGGTTTGGTTTTTGGGTGGTCCTGTGTGGTGCCAGGAGTTGGACTCCATAATCCTTGTGGATCCTTTCCAACTCAGGATATTCTACAATGGGTCATACTTGTATTTTTAATCAATTCTCTATTTCTGCTTTGCCATCAGTGGAAGCAGTGAGCAGTGGAAACATGATAAGCACATGGTCTGCCACTTTTTCCATCACTTATTTGCTATCTTCATCTGTTCTATCCTTTTTTTTCCCATCACCACTAAACTCAGAACACACATACACACACATACAAAATAAATAAATAAAATAAAAAGAACAAGCAATGTATTTTACAGCATAAAATAGCTAATTTAGCTTGCGTCCCTCATTAATTATTGGTGGATAGCCTCACACAACCATAATCTTTTTAGTAACAGTAAATTCAGGGAGATTAATTCCTTCACTCAGATGTACGGACAGCCTGTCGCCCACCAGAGGGCAGCGGTGCCCACAGCAGTCGGGATTTCACATTTCACAAAACTGCAGAATCACACACTGTCTGAGGTTGGAAAGACCCCCTGGAAGTCATCTGGTCCAACCCCCCTGCTCAAGAAAGGACACCTAAAGCAGCCCGCCCAGGAGAGTTTCCATCTGTTTTAATATCAGCACAAACCAAACTGGTAGTAAAAATCCTCTCCTCTTTCATCTGAGTGTACTACTTCTGATTCTGCAAACAAAAAAATAAATAGGAAATGCTTATGGAGCACCAATGCCAATGAAGCAATCTTTTTACACATGCGAAGTAACAGCGAGCCAAAGCCTTGGTATGTACTGCATTTGCTTCTGAGGGAAACAAAACAAAACAAAAACATGCTTTCTTGAACTTTGTTTGTTTTACCTAAGAGAAACTTTTTTATTATTATTTCTCAAAATACAACATTTAATTGAGAGAAAAAAAAACGGGAAATATTATTTAATTGAGAAACAACTCACTAACAGACTAGAGAAGTAAGAAACTAAAAGCAAACTGGAAACACCTTCCCCCATCCACCCTCTTCCACCTCCTCCCCCCGAGTGACACAGGGGAACAGGCAATGGGGGCTGCGGTCAGTCCCTAACGCTTTGTCCCCACAGCTCCTTCACGGTCCCTCTCTGCCCCTGCTCCCCGCGGGGTCCCCCCCACGGGATGCCGTCCTTCTGAACCGAGCCTGCGGGGGCTGCCCACAGGCAGCAGCTCTTCCAGAACTGCTCCCACATGGCTCCGTACCACGGGGTCCATCCCCCAGGAGCAAACTGCTCCAGCACGGGTCCCCCACGGGTGGGCGGCAGCTCCCCCCAGACCCCCTGCTCCTGCGTGGGCTCCTCTCCACGGGCTGCAGCTCCGGCCCGGGGCCTGCTCCTGCGGGGGCTCTCCATGGGCCGCAGCCTCCTCCAGGCCACATCCACCTGCTCCACCGGGGGCTCCTCCACGGGCTGCAGCGTGGAGATCTGCTCCGTGTGGGACCCGTGGGCTGCAGGGGGACAGCCTGCTCCACCAGGGGCCTCTCCACAGGCCGCAGGGGAACTGCTGCTGCCTGCCTGGAGCACCTCCTGCCCTCCTGCTGCACTGACCCTGGGGTCTGCAGGGCTGCTTCTCACTCCTCTCTCCCAGCTGCTGTTGTGCAGCAGGTTTTTCCCTTCCTTAAATCTGTTCTCCCAGAGGTATAAACAACATTGCTTACTGGCCTGGCTCTGGGCAGCAACGGGTCCCTTTTGGAGCTGGCTCTGATCTGACATGGGGCAGCTGCTGGGCTTTGCTCACAGAGGCCACTCCTGCCGTCCCCTGCTGCCAAAACCTTGCCACATAAACCCAATACAGTGACTAAAATGGCTTTCTAACCGCTCCAGTTCTTACCCCACCAATTATGAATGTAACAGATCAGATTGGCTATGTTTAATCACCCGGGATGCACCCCGTCTTCTTCTGATTCAGTGAAGACGTGCAATGAGGATGCATCCATATTCTGAGGCAACCATTCAGCATCAGACTCTGGTCCATGGAGAAAAATAGGTACTTCTGTGGCACTGTTCATCTCCTAAAACAAATGATTCATGGGTTGGATGAATCATACTGCGCATGAGCTTTTTTACCTCCATGGCTGTCAGACCCTCCAGTTGCAACCTCTCACAATGTAGCTATGAAAATTTAGTTCATAATCTCACCTACTGCAGCAGCCATTGAGCTCAAAAGGGAGCATGGTATTTTATTAATGGAGTTTCACATACAGGAAAGAAATGTGACTATTGCTGAATGTTTTCCTTGTTGCAGCAAGAAATATGGAGGTTAAGAAAGGAAAAAAAAAAAAAACAACAACACAACCATTTTGTTATCCACCAATGTCAGACTCATGTATAATAAGATGATTTTATTATGCTCAGGAGCAGAGGGAGAAGTGTGATTTAATTGGAATTAACTGGTTAAATCAAAATATTTACTTGGAGATTAATTGGTTTAAGAAACTTTGCAGGAGGAAAAAGCAGCAAATCCGTCAAATGAGTAACAATGGCATATAAAAACAAATGAAAGAGGATAGTATTTATGGCATCATTTGTAATTTGGCGTTAAGTCAAATCTAAAAATGTGATTTTTTTTTTCCCATTATTTAAGATCACTTCAGAAGAGATTTATTGGGCAATATTTACTAATAAACTGGGTAGGCAAAGTAGCCAAGGAAATTCTGTGTGTAATACTGAACTGGAATATATCAACAGTCCTGTTAAGATTGTAAGCGTATACAGAGGTTGTTTCTAATCCAGCATGTTGTTAGTGGATGGAAAGATTCAAGAAAAGATCTGAAAGTTCCAATACACTTTCATGTACTTTATATCTACATATCTATGTAGATATAGATATATATATACACTGATATTTAAAGAATGAAGTGGGAAAACATACAGATTCTGATTTAAAATTTATCAAAGACCTTACATGTATTTCTTAACAGGGTCTTGTTCTCATTGTATGTGGAATCCTAAGGCTTATACAGGAAAGGCAGTACAGATTTATACAGTGGCCTTGTTTTCCAGTGTCTGCCTTTATCACTGCTGGTCTCAGACCCCAACCCAAGCAATTAGCTTGTGAAATAATCCTTCCTCCTGAAGGACTCTGGCTATATGAAAGCTAGAGCTTTCAGGTCTCTTCTTGTGCTTTCACCTACAAGCACGTTTGCTCTGATATGTCCCATTCTGCTTATGCTAATCACATAATTTAAGCTATTTGTATTATATCATATGGAACAACTTGTGTTAGTTCAAGATCATACTCTATGTTTTGGATAAATTATTTCAAATCCCTTTTTTTTTTTTTCTGTTTTCTTCCTTATCCAAAATTCTGTCAACTGAAAAATACTTTTGAAGACACAGATTTTCATTTTTTATATCTCACTTCCAAATACTTACACCTAAGCCGTCTACCTTTTCTTCTACAGCAATAGCATTGCTTTGTTGCAATCCTTCATGTTACAGCCCACTGTTATTATTCTGTTCATGTTAATTTAGAGGCCTCACTGCCATCTAGGGGTTTGCGCTTGCCTCTTTATATACACTTGATGAGAAACCTTTTGCCCCTAACAGCTCTACAATCTAAGAGTTGCAGAGGGCTGGTGGCAAAAAGGAGAGAGTGTCATTCACACATTGTACTTAATGAACTGCATCACACACACACACAGAAAGTGCACCGTTCATCTAGGAAAATATGGGGTATAAGCCTTATATTAATTTGTAGTCTCAGGGAAAACACTTTTCTCTTACTGTCTGCTTTGTATAATGAGACAGATACTGTAATTATTTAAATATGAACTTTATATCAAATCTGAAGTACTGACTTATTAACATCATTTTGCACAGCCTTTTAAGAGGGCTTACAAAATATTGTAACACTAAAGCAAGCAATTAATGAAAAATAGCTAGAGTCAGGTGTAGGTACAGATAATAAGAAGAGCTGAAAGGAGATCTTTAAGAAGAAGCTGAATAAAACTACACAAGATTGATTCAGGTAAGATTTTGATTTCATTAGGTGTTTTTTGCTTGCATAAAATTACATAATTGTTTTCAGGTCTGACTCTTAAAATTCACATCTATCAATATTTAAGAATCAGATAACTTCTGATGTACCTTGCTAAATGTAATTTTATTTTATATTCCAGATCATGTCATATATGAAAAGAGGCTAAGAGCTTCCCTCCATCTCTGTGGCTTTGTTTCATGTTGCAGACAGGTAACCGACTAATAAACATCTTTACATATTTTTGACCCAACACAGTTCCAGAAAGCTAGTGATTTAATAAAGCCATACACTGCATCCTTACATCATATCTTACTGTGATTTTTACAGTTTATTCATCCCAAGGTGCTCTGAAATATTTCTTGGCTCCAATTTTGCTATAACAGACCATCCTAGGAAGACTAAATAGCAGGAGACATTACAATGTTCAATTCTACAGACAGTTCCTGCAATTAAAGCATATATATTCCTTCTCTAAAGCAAGTTTCCAAAACCACCATACCTTTAAGTGTTGTTTTCCCAACAATAACAAAATACGTAGAAGTAACAGGGAAATAAAATAAAGTAATAAAGTAAATAAATAATTAAAAAAAAAAGTTCAATTCATATACTTTAAAAAAAGTCAGACACAAAGCAATTTATTGATTTATTAAAACCACATAATGAACTAGCCATCGATAAACTAAAAGTCTGGGTACGAGGTGGTTGCCCACAAAGCTGGCACTCTTAGGACCTTCTGCACTACTCTTTATACAATCCCTTATCAATACGCTTACATGTTTGTACAATTCCCTCATCTCTGAGTGGTTACCTAATTAGCACACTGCTGACATGACACAATCATTCTGCGCATCTTCAGAGAGGAAGGATCCCTTGTTGGGCTGGGATCTCCCACCCCAGAGAAATTTAATTTTTTACTATTATCATGAGGATAGTTCATGGACAGTTCACATAAAGATACTCCTAATCTTTGTTTTTCAGTCAACTATTCACTTTATGTTGATTGGTAACATATTCAAGGGCCTAGTCAGGATGTTTCCCTCAAGAATGTCAACATAACAGTTTGTCTGATTACTAGTTCCTCAGTTAATCATCCATTAGACATCTCCAAGGCCAGGGTCATCTTGCCCTTTCCTCAAAGCACATATTTTATCTCTTTCACACAAAACAAAGTGAACAAAACAATCAAACTATTTACTGGTATCACAGGCCCCGCCACCGTGGGCGCCCCTTGAGCACAACCCTCCTTGTGGGGCAGGTGGGTGCCCCAGCCTTGTGTCATTCCCCATGCTGCTTCCTGCACCCACTGACCCATGCCCTGGTGAGAAAGCCCCCGTGAGGCCCCTGTGCCCACCCCATGCCCTGGTGAGTGCATAGCTCTGTTCCCCATTTCCTTCTCCCAGTACAAATTTCCATGCCTGTTTTATACTGCTTTGCAAGCTGACTGCTGCTGCGTCAAAAATCTCTCTGTAATTTGCAGGTTGCTTTTTAATTTTGTTGAAGACTTTTTCCTTTTCAGTATGACTGGATGGGTTTGAGTGTTATCCCTGTCACCCCCACCCCAAGCTTTTCCTATTGTATTAGCTGTTGTAATCCAGGCTGTTTAGTAAACAGAGGAACCATGCAAGCACTCTCAACCACTCGTAGTTTACATATGAAAATTGATTTATCGGAGTCTCTCAATTCCTTTTAGATTGGACTGGACAAGCTCCTTTTTCTTTCATTTTATTTTGTTCCTTTTGTTTTCCCTGCACAAATAGTTACACTATTGCTTTATGTGGACTGTGAAGACAAGCAGAGCCACTGTTTAGCAATAAAGCTGTAGGTGCCAAGCACAGCCTAGGGGTATCCCCAGCAGAAGCAATAGTGAGTTCTGGCTCTGCGGCCATCTACTTGCACCTGCTATAGAAGGTAGCACCCTCTCCCTCAGTCCTACTACAAAATCCTTTCACTGGCCAAATAAAGACTCCAGCACCACTCCACTCTGTTGAGCTTACAAGTATTTTTTTCAGTGCACAAAGATCTAAATTCCACTACTCCAGTTGCAAAACGCTCCCCTGGGAGCAGGCTCCAGTCAGTGCCTCTGCACAGGCAGTTAGGAACATCTTGCATACCTTCTGAACTGGCTATGTTACTCAAGAAAAAAAACAAAAAAAAAAAACTTTTTAGGAACTCCTCAGTAGAGGTCCACAGAGAATCATGAAAACTGAACATGAGGCCAAGTTATTGAAAGTCACCAAAAGCATGATTCAGATTAAAAGTAAGTGATTTCAGGCCAAGTACATGATTCACCTTAACTCCACGTAACTATTTTGGCAGCCTGAATAGTAACAAGACCATATGCTTTCAGCTCTCCATGGGTAAAACTCCCTCCTGACAAGCGTTCTGCCAATTCACATACCCCAGGGCAGCTAAATGGCATGTCTCAGTACTTATCTCAAGCATAAATCTGACATAAATTTGACATTCATTATCTAGTCACCCCTACTTATGACAGCACCGAGCATGACACATTTTCATTCCAAAACATGGCCACAAGAGGAGGAAGTGGTGGTCTGACCTATTAAACATAAAAGCTTAGTGGTTAGTGCACTTGCTGAACAAATAGGGCACATGAAGTTCAGTGATCCCAGTAGTCTGGTAAGGGAATCAAACATGTCCCTCAGGTCTCCTCTCACCCTGCTTGCTCCGAAGGGAGAGTAAGGCTGTCTCTCACAGCTGAAGGTAGGATGTGAGGACAGAGACTGGGATGGTGAAATTCAATCTTACTTGAATAACGAAGTCAATGATTTAGAGAAGTGCCTAAGCATGGTCTGATAATTCCCAGTTTTATGATAATGCCTACAGGCATGCTAAGTGATGACTGCTGTAAACCCCACTGCCTACCTGTGTCTATTGCTCTGTTGTGGCGATGCTGAACATTTTTCAGGTGTGGGTGGTGATGTCAACATAGTTTAAGTGTGATTTGCTTTATCCTTCAACATTAGAATCAAAACATTTGCTACAATTTATTCATTCAACCAAAGTAAAAATCAGGGAGATGTTTTCTCCAAGGAAATTCACAGACCTCTCAATCTCCAAATGCTTTTACTAGTACAGCTATCACTGGCTAACAGCTGAGCCAATGAGAAGAAATGAAAAGAGCATGCTTACGGGCTTTATATGACAAATTACTCGTACCTGGTAGTGGAAGCACATTTTAAATAAAAGGCTGTCAGTAGAAAAAAATGAAAATATGTTAAAAATGTGACACAATTTTTGTCCTCTAATCTTCAAGAAAGAAAAATTTAGTATGAACAAAAATTTGGATTCTTCATCAGAGGTTGAAATAATTCCTGTCCACCTTATGAAACATGACTTTGTAGGACCAAAGCTCTTACAGAAAAAAAAAAAACACTGATGTATATCACCTCGCAAATTAAAGGTTCATTTCAAACCATATTCAAGGCATTGAGCAAATCAACTTCTATGAGGTGTAACAGACAGGTTGAGAGCTTGTGGGTGAAAGTTAGGGACCACACCAATAAAGGATAGCTTGTGGTAGGGGTCTACTACAGGCCACCTGATCAAGGAGAGCCTGTGGATGAGGCATTCTTGCTTCAACTACAAGAAATGTCACACTCGCATGCTCTCATCCTGATGGTGCATTTCAGCCAGCCAGATGTCTGCTGGGAAAACTACACAGCAGGCTGTAAGCAATCCAGGAGACTCCCAGACTGCGTTGAGGATAACTTCCTGGTCCAGGTATTAGACAAACCAACCAGAGGACAAGAGTTACTGGGCCTGGTGCTCACTAACGTGGAAGAGCCCATTAAAGACGTCAAGGCTGGAGGCAGTCTGGGCTGCAGTGACCATGCCCTGGTTGAGGAATATGGGCCTGGCAAAGAGCAAAGTCAGGACCCTAAACTTCCACAGAGCAAACTTCAAGGTATTTAAAGACCTAGTGGACAAGATTCCCTGGAACACTGTCCTTAGGGACAAAGGAGCTGAACAGAGCTGGCAACTCTTAAAGGATGTTTCCCTTAGAGCACGAGAACTTTCCACTCCCCTGCATAAGAAAGTGGGCAGGGAAGGCAGACAATCAAGACGGCTAAGCAAGACCTGCCGGTCAAACTGAGGTGCAAGAAGGAAATGCGCAGGCAGTGGAAGCTGGAACACGTGGCTGGGGAAGAGTACAGGGATGCCGTCTGGATGTGTAGGGATGTTGATCTGTTACAGCAGGTCCAGAGGAGAGCCGCAAAGATGATCAAGAGGCTGGAGTACCTCTCCTATGAAGAAAGTCTGAGAGAGTTGGGGCTGTTCAGCCTGAAGAAGAGAAGGCTCCAGGATGACCTCATTGTGGCTTTTCAGTACTTAAAGGGGGCTTATAAAAAAGATGGAGAGCAACTTGTTGCTCAGTTGGATAATGACAGGACAAGGGGGAATGGCTTTATACTGAAAAAGGGTAGATTTAGATTATATATAAAGAAATTATTTACTGCGAGGGTGGCAAGGCACTGGAACAGGTTGCTCAGAGAGGCTGTGGATGCACCATCCCTGGAGTTGTTCAAGACCACGTCAGATGAGGCCCCGGGCAACCTGATCTAGTGGGTGGTGTCCCTGCCCATTGCAGGGGGGTTGCAGCCAGGTAGGTGATCTTTAAGGTCCCTTCCAACCTGAGCCATTCTATGATTCTAAATCTTAAAGAGCTTTTTAGGAAAACATATCAACAGAGTTTTATTTTAGAAAACTTGTTCTGTAGTAACAGGTTTCTGCTCATATGTAAAAATATTGTAAGTCTGGCTACCCTTTCTAGTTTAAAGGCAGACTAGCAGAAGTGATGGAGGGATTCTAGGACAGACTGGGTTCAGAAAGAAAAAACATGGAAATGAATCCATTCTAGTTTCCAGTGAACACCTTATTTTTTCTCCAACCACTGTAATATGTGACTTCCATTAACACTTCAGTGCTGATTTTCAGTTATTCCTAGCCAATTTAGTAAAATCAAAAGAAAAAAATCACCACCTTCATCAGATTTTATTCCGGTTTTGATGAAAAGTTAGAGTCAGAATTAGCTTTTTCTGAATAACTTCATTAGGTGACATCTTGAAGGGAGTCATATCATTCATCTGTCAAATAGTTTTATCTTAAAACTTAAAACAAACAAACAAAAACAAACAAACAAACCAACAAAGTATTTCTGACACTGCTCATGTGTGCTGATGGGTCCTCGTATACCATGCTACAGCTCAGATCTCCTGAATCATAGCACCAGATTCCTTACAATAAAAGTACATGATTTTTCTGATTGCCCTGGTTTTGGCTGAAATAGAGTTAATTTTCCTCGGAATAGCTGGTATGGTGCTGTGTTTTTTAGTATGAGAATAATGCTGATAATCCACTGATGTTTTAGGTGTTGCAGAGCACTACTTAAACAGAGCCGAGGACTGTTCAGCTTCTTGTGCTGCCCTGACAGCGAGGGGCTGGGGGTGCACAAGGAGCTTGCAGGAGACAGAAATAGGACGGCTGACCCCGACCTACCCAAGGGATATTCCATACCATGTGGTGTCATGCAGAACAATAAAACTGGGTTGGTAGGCAGGGGGGACTGCTGCTCAAGGATGGGCATCAGTTGGCAGGTGCTGAGTAACTGCATTGTGCATCACTTGCTTTGTGTGTATATATATATATATACACACACACACACATATATATACATATATATAAAATTATGGTGTATGTATATATATATTATAAATATATATAATAATATAAATATATATATTATTATCATTATTTCCTTCCTTTTCTGTCCTATTAAACTGTCTTTATCTCTCCCATTTGTTTTACTTTTTTTTTTTTTTTTTTTTACTTTTTTTCCTTCTGATTCTCTCACCTACCCCACTCAGGGCAGGGAGGGAGGAGGGTGAGTGAACAGCTGTGTGGTGCTGAGCTGCCTGCTGGGTTAAACCACAATAGTCCTTTTGGTGTCCAATGCGGGGCATGAAGGGTTGAGATAACAACAGATCTGACCAAAATGTATTAAAACATATTTATTATACTCCTTATATTAGTTTAATAGAAGTTGGTCACAATGTTGACTTTTTTTTTCATTCACTGTGCGGTTTTATGTGCTTTCAAGTTTGTTTTTCTAATTCCTTTCTTGTTGTTTGTTATCTCTGGGGGCTGGCCTAAGTTTGTTGATGGTTCTGTTGGTTTGTATATAATATGTGCTCATATTACACTGACCATGAACTTAATCCACCACTAGCTACAGGCCTCCAACTAGACTCAGTGTCACTGAGCACAGCCCTCTGAGCTCTGCCATCCAGCCAGTTTCCGATCCACCTCACTGTCCACTCATCTAGGCCACACTTCCTGAGCTCGTCTATGAGGATGTTATGGGAGATAGTGTCAAAAACCTTACTGAAGTCAATGTAGACAGCATCCGCTGCTCTCCCCTCATTTACCCATCCAGTCATCCCATCATAGAAGGCTATCAGATCAGTTAAGCATGATTTCCCCTCGGTGAGTCCATGCTGACTACTGATCACCTTTCTAATCCTCCACGTGCTTGGAGACGACCTCCAGGATGAGATGCTCCATTAACTTTCTGGGGATGGAGGTGAGGCTGACTGGCCTGTAGTTGCCTGGGTTCTCCTTCTTGCCCTTTTTGAAGACTGGTGAAATACTGGATTTCTTCTAATCCTCAGGCACCTCTCCTGTTCTCCATAACCTTTCAAAGATGATGGAGGGTGGCCAGTAACATCTGCCATCTCCCTCAGCACTCACGGGTGCATCCCATTGGGGCTCATGGATTTGTGGGTGTCAGGTTTGCCTAAATGATCTCTAACCCGATCTTCCTCAACCAACGTAAAGTCCTCCTTTCTGCAGACTTCCTCTCGTCTCTAGGTTCTGAAATTCCTGAGGGTTGCTCTTAGCAGTGAAGCCAGAAGCAAAGAAGGTAATCAGTAACTCTGCCTTCATTGTATAATTTGTCGCCAGAGCACCCACCCCATTCAGCAGCAGGCGCACATTTTCCCTACTCTTACTCTTACTATTGATATATCTGAAGAAGCTTTTCTTGTTGTCCTTGACATCCCGTGACAGATTTTCAAATGGGCCTTGACCTTCCTCATCGCATCCCTGCATACTCTGACAATGCTCATAAATTCCTCCCAACTGGCCTGGCCCTTTTTCCACATGCTTTCTTTTTCCACATTCCTCCTTCTGTTTGAGTTTTGCCAGGATCTCCTTGCTCATCCAGGGAGATCTCCTGCCCCCTTTGCCTGCCTTCTTGCTCATAGGGATACATCAATCTTGAGCTTGAAGGACATGATACTTGGATATAGAACAGGCGGAGGAAAGGGACAACCAGGTTTATTGGACAGCGTGGATTCAGTGGTCTGGCACATCAGACCCGCGGAAGTATAAGGCTTGAGTGGACACCGGTGCACAGTGTACCCTAATGCCATCAAACTATAAATGGGCAGACCCCATCTATATTTCTGGAGTGATGTGGGATCCCAACAGCTAACTGTATTGGAGGCTGAAAGGAGCCTAACTGGGAAGGGGTGGCAAAAGCACCCCACTGTGACTGGCCCCAAGGCTCCATGCATCCTTGGCATAGACTACCTCAGAAGAGGCTACTTCAGGGACCCAGCAGGGTACTGGTGGGCTTTTGGCATAGCTGCCTTGGCGAAAGAGAAAATTAAGCAGCTGTCTTCCCTGTTGGAGGAGCCTTGTGTTGTGGGGTTGCTGAAGGTCAAAGAACCCTCAGCAGGTGCTGATTGCTACCATGACAGTGCACTAGCAGCAATATCGCACCAAGACTCCATGACTCCCAGCTGTCCTGGCTTCAGTTAGGATAGAGTTAATTTTCCTCATAGTAGCTGGTACGCTTCTGTCAGTGTGACCTCGGTGGGTGCCAGGGAAGGTGATGGAACAGATTATCCTGAGTGCAATCACACAGCATGTGCAGGACAACCAGGGGATCAGGCCCAGTCAGCATGGGTTCATGAAAGGCAAGTCCTGCCTGACCAACCTCATCTCCTTCTATCACCAGGTGACCCACGTGGTGGATGAGGGAAAGGCTCTTGATGAAGTCTACCCAGACCTCAGCAAGGCCTTTGACACATCTCCCACAGTCTTCTCCTGGAGAAGCTGGCAGCCCATGGCTTGGACAGGTTCATTTTTGCTGGGTAAAAAACTGGCTGGATGTCCAGGCCCAGAGAATGGTGGTGAATGGAGTGAAATCCAGCTGGCGACCGGTCACGAGTGGTGATCCCCAGGGGTCAGTGTTGGGGGCCATCCTGTTTAATATCTTTATTGATGATTTGGATGAGGGAACTGAGTGCACCCTCAGTAAGTTTGCAGTGACACCAAACTGGGGGGAAGTGTCGATGTGCCAGAGGGTAGGAAGGCCCTGCAGAGGGACCTGGACAGCTTGAATCTGATGCAGTGAAAACTCAATAACCAAAGTTATTAAGCAGGTATTCTTTATTACAGCGCCGGGTATGGGGGGGATCACTCTGCCTAACACACACACCAAGGGTTACTGCCGGGGTGCTTATATTAATGGCATATATATATATTCATCTCACTTCCCCGTAAGTCTCTTGCTTATTCATTAGGTATCCAAAGAATTATTAACATAGGTTCCCGCCCGTATTCGCATGCATGCTGGAGTCCTTGGGTGGCAGTCCAGCATACTCTGGTGGTCTTTTGAAGGCCAGAAGTCTTCCTCGCTGCTAAACTTCTGACCCTTCCTTTCTTTTACAGACTCCAGCAGTCCAAGCCAGTTCTTTCTGGTTCTATTATGTGTGTGTATGAAGTCTTTTCTTCCCTTATCTTTTAGGGTCATCCTGTCCTCGTACTCCATGCCTCGGTCCTGTCCTTGTTAATATACAGCATACTCCCTGGGTTAGCTAAAAGCTGCAAAATCGACATGCTTTCCTTATTCCCTGTCTCAGTCTGCTTCTCGTGCCCACAGACACACGGACCTCGGCTCTCTTGCTTTACAGTATTTACAGAGTCCAGGCTAAAGGTAAGAAACCAAAGACTTTCAGCAGAACTGTCTGCCAGCAAGGCCAAGAACTGCTGGACAATTCCTTCAGGGAGAAAGAAAAACCCAGGACAGCTAAGGTGACACCAGTGGTGGGTTTTGCACACACGTGCCAGGTGGTGGCCAAGCCTGGCAAGGAGGCAGAGGGAAGCCAGGAAAGGGCAAGCACAACTTTTCAAGGTTTAAAGTTTTGGTCTTTTTTCTATTATTATTTATTTTTTTTTCCTGAGGAAAATGATTTTGGAATTGTATGACTTCGAGCGCGGACAGCCAGCTACCGGGTGGACTGATGAGTGCGCTGGGTGCCAGCTGCTGGAGCCAGGCCAGGGGTGTAGGCACCCCTTGCCCGCAGTGCCTGTGAGAGACCGAGGAGAAAAAGACGACGTGTGACACATTTGGTAGGAAAGGGGCGTAAGAGATTTAAAATTGGCTGAGAAGAGCGGACCTCGCGAAGGCACGGCAGCCCTTTTCTGGGCACCCCCCAGCAACCACCTGCCCCCTGTGCAGCCGTGGCTCTGACAGCCGGGGGGCAGGGAGCACCTCAGCAACAGCGCCCCCCCCCCCAACCCCTTTCCAGAAGGTTCTGGAACACGGACTGCGCATGCGGCTAATTAGCATTCTGGGCGCACTTAGCATAATTAGCGTGTGAGGGCTGGGGGCGGGGACTCGAGGCTGGCCTATAAATGGCGCCGAGGAGGGTAGGGGGTGGCTTTCGGCGGTGCTGCGGGAGCGGGGCTGTGTGGCAGCGCTGGAGGCGAGGGCGGTGCTCAGGTTTGCCGTGGCTCTGCGCGTGTCTGCCTGCTCCTTCCCGTTCCTCTTTTCCTGGGGGTGCTGGGGTCTCCTCGGGCTTTTGTGGAGCGACGGAGCTGTCGTTAGCGGGTCGTTGAGCCCGTGGTGAAACCCCGAGGCTGAAGTAGCGCCGTTACAAGTGGGGAGGTGCAGCCCCTGCGCCTGGCGTGCGAGGGGATGGGAGCGGGTCCTGAGGTGAAGGGCGAGGTTCAGCCAGGGTCTGCCGTCGCCGGGACGTCTCCGTGGTGGGCTCGGGGTTGTGCCCGATCGTTGCAGCCTCCGGGTGCTTGGGACCTGAGCGGTCCCGGCCAACCCTCTTGCACTCGTGCCGTGCCTGGTGCTGGGACAGAGTGGGGTTTGGTACGTGGGGGTGCTGGGACAGGAGCGGTGTGCCCCAGCTGAGCTGTCGGGGGTGGGCGTGTGGCATGAGCGAGGGGAGGGCTGGGCTGTACGGTGTTGGCTGGAGGGAGGCTGCAGGTCATGCCTGGTGCTGGTGAGGGATGTGTGCAGCTTCTGCAGCTTGGGGTGTGGGGGTGTGGCTGTGTGTTGACCTGTGGGCTCTTCAGTTGGGCTGGGGGTGAATAGCAGGGGCCTCAAGTCTGGGCCAGGTGTTGGGGGGGAATTCTTGGGGGTGGTATTGCAAGCACAGTGAATTTGAGGGATCAGTGTGTGAGTGTGTGGTAGCTTAACCCAGCTGGCAGCTCAGCACCATGCAGCTGTTGGGTCATCCTTCATCCCTTAATGGGACGGGGGGAGTAGGGGGTTGGAGACAGCTAAAAGCTTGTGGGTTAAGATAAAGGTAGTTCAATAGCATTGAAGAGAAAGAACGGTAATAAAATCTGTGCACAAGAAGCTATGCATAATGCAATTGCTCATCACCCCCTGGCTGATTCCTAGGCTGTCCCCACACGGTGGTCTTCCAACCCTCTGGCTAGTCACCCCACATCTGGAATATTCCTTAAACCACTTGAGGGTCAGCTGTCCTGGTTCTGTCCCCTCCCAGCTCCTTGTGTGCCCCCAGCCTGCCCACTGGCAGGGTGGTATGAGAAGCTGAGAAGTCTCTGGCTTTCTGAAAGCGCTGCTCTGTAACAATTAAAACATCAGTGTGTTACCAGCGTGGGTCATTTTAAATCGAAAACACAGCACCCCACCAGGTACTGGGAGGAAGATACTTCCAGCCCAAACCAGGATGGAGTGTTGCAGGAGAGTTGAAGCTGGAACTGCTGGTGAGAAGGAGAGCTGTGAAGTAGGTAAGGGGTCTGGGAGCTGGGCAGGGGCTCTCCCCTGCCAGAGGAGCCTTCCTTGGTATTCAAGGATCTGCAACTGTGTGTGTTCCTGTGAAAAAGGGGAGTGCTGTATGTGTGCCTGCAGTAGTGGACTTGTATCCTCCCTAGTTGGGAGAGGAAGAAGGGGACTTGACTGAGTCTTAGGTTTCCATGAGTTGTGTTAAAGATTGCCTTTGGTTCAGGTAGCTTGGTGACTTGTGTGTCTCTTGTAACTGTGCTCAGCTGTGTTAGCATTTCCACTTGGGAAAGTGGAGCTGCATTACTCAGCCTGGGCAGAGGGGTTCCTGGGCACAAGAAGCCAGGCAGGAGCAGTCCTGGAGGAGGTGGCCATGTCCTTCACTTCACTTAATATTAGCATCTTCAAATGTGTGCCATGCACACTTTAATGTCTGCAGTGAGAACAGGTCAGTGTTCTAAAGAGGCTGTACCCCCATGCACAACTGCGATGGTTCTTTGTGCAGAGGCTCCTGAACTACAGGGGAACTGGCTCTTCCAGTGCCCTGGATCTCCTGGGGCAGCCCCATACTCGTGAGAATGCTTGGGCCTAAGATGTGGAAGCAGGTAACCTCAGCATTTGTTTCTGTGTCAAACAATAATGCAGGCCAGACCAGCACTGAAGGTCAGCTTATTTCAAAAATGGCAGTATTTGACATAGGTTATAGTGGGAGCAGCAAATAGCAGCCCAGAACAGAAAAGCATGTGGTAAGAAGGGCTGTTACTGCTGAGAACATAGCTACCTTCTACTAATTCAGGGCAAAACCAAACCAGCTAGTTGTGGCTTAAGAGCTGTTAAAAATGTTAGCCCCACTTCTCCCATGAGGAGAGAAATGCAATACTTGGACCCAGAAGGGAAATTTGTCACTGATAGGAAGAATAGCAAGGTGGGGGGTTGGTCTATTCTCCCACATGCCTGGTGACAGGATGAGGGGGAATGGGCTAAAGTTGTGCTAGGGGAGGCTTAGGTTGGATATTAGGAAGAACTTCTTTACTGAAAGGGTTTTTAGGCATTGGAATGGGCTGCCCAGGGAAGTGGTTGAGTCACCATCCCTGGAGGTCTTTAAGAGACGTTCTGATGTAGAGCTTAGTGATACGGTTTAGTGGAGGATTTGTTAGTGTTGGGTCAGAGGTTGGACTAGGTGATCTTGGAGGTCTCTTCCAACCTAGATGATTCTGTGATTTTTTTTTACTTACAAAGGTCAAGCCTTTACGTAAATGTGGCAATAGGTAATTGCTCACTTAGAAACATCAGTTAGTCAGAAGTGTCTGTAAACATTTTACATGGGTGTTTCTTCATTTAGAGTGTGCCTTTACACATTTTCAGGTAATGAAATGGTAATGTTCACTGTATTTTTATGCTATCTGGATGCTAGCTAACTGCTCTTCTTGAAATCATTTCCTATTCTGTTACTGATGTCTGGAGTTTGTTTGGTTTGCAGGAGCTTTCATGTACTTGAATCTCCCAAATATTTTGCCTGTAAATGACTGAAATGTGTGCATGTGCTCCACCACCAAGATTAAGGGTGGATCTGAGAGACTGTTGCTGTGCTGCATTATCTCTTCTACTTGTTTTAGATTGAGAAAATAAGACAATCAACTAGTAAAGGCTTCTCTTCCCCATGCCAGACCTTTCTTCTTCGGTGTCCCCTAAAGATGGTTTGAAAGTACAGAGCTGTTTCTTTATTCCCTAGGGAATTGCAGAATAGATCCAATCAACTGTTTCTTCCTGAAGGCAAAGAGGTAATGTGGTTTAAGGAAGTGGGAAAGACTTGGAGTATATTGCTTGTGAAGCCCATGTTCTCTAACAGTCAGGTACAAGGGCAATCCAAATGACAGGGCTTTTCAGTATTTTATTAGTAGGGTGTTTGGTGAGGGGTTGTTGGGTAATGTGGTTATGGTCGTAACCTGTGCTTTCTGAACAAAGCACCTTCCTGGCAGCTCTTGACCAACTCCATAGTTCAAGAACTGAGTTACCAGCATCTTTGAAACAGTCCTTCAAGGCTCCTCCATCTTCCCTAAAATGCATCAAGAATCTCAGAACTCCTCTAGGCCTTCTAAATGGAGAAATGAGTCTGGTGGGGAGGCAAACAAAGGTGATGTGGCACTTCCAGAATGCACCTGTCCTCTTCTAAAAACAAGAATGATGGTAGGTTTAGGTAGTGAAGTCACTTAGCCTTGTTTACTTTTTTGGGGAGTTGGGGGAACACTCTGCATGCTACTCTGAAAAAAATGGTCATTTCATCTCCTGACTATTTTGGGGAATTTCTCTTTCTAAAGTGAGAGGAACTCTAGATGCGTAACTACTTCATTTTTGTGGCATGAATCTCAAAGGCAAACAACTGGCTTTCACTCTCCACGGTACCACAAGGTTTCATACACATAGTAATAGTACTGTGACAGCTTAATCTTGTGTTACCTGTAATATTGAAACTGGTCAAACAATTGTCCAATTGCATTTTCAATACAATAAATTTCAGCTGACTTAGCTGCTGTTCTGATTTCTTGTGGAAGGAAATATCTAACAGCAGTTGCTCTACAAAGAGCTGAAGTAATATAACTGTGGTGACAGAAATCTCCTGTCCTACACTGCTCAAATTTTCCTTTGGCTCTTTTTCTCTGCTTTCCTTGGGTCATTGTTTGGTGTCTTTCAAGATGTCTGCTCTTGTCTACTGTGCCCTTCTTTCCTTTTGTGAGCGACTATCCATCACTTGTTTCTTCAACATTCCTTACCTCTGTTTTCTGTGAGCCAGTATGCTTCTGCTCATCTGTCCTTTTACTTGCAATTGATCGTCTGTTTCCAACTCTGCAGGTCTTAGGTTTTGGCCCAACGATGTTACGAAGAGAATGGTAACTTCTGAACAAAAGTGAAAATGTTGGCTGAGGCACCCTTGCTGCTCATCTGGTGAAAGAATGCAAGTATAAAGGTAACCCTTCCAATTGGGTGGACCGGGTTGTGGTTGCAAATCCTGTTTAGAAGTCCTCTAGGACTATTTGCTCTGGCTTCCTGTGACTCTGCTGTTACACTAAAATGTTTGTATATTTTCAAGCACTTTCAACTCTTCCTCTATGAAGTTAGTAAGACCTTGTTAGAAGTTGAAGGGAGTATTTTAAGGTTCAAGGAGCCAAAAGGTGATGTTCAAAATGAATTGGGTGCTTCCGAGAACTACCTTCAGTTGTGTGTGAAATGGGCTCGATCATTTCTGAGGCTGCTCATTTGGAGGAAGATAGAAATGAGCATAAATAATGCCCTCGGCTGGTTTTTAAGGTCAGCATTTGGAAACGTGCATTAAATGTCACAGAGGACTAGAGCTCTACTTAAAGCTATCTAAAAATTTTAGCTTATTTATCACTAATTTTTCATTTAATCGTCTAAACTTTCAACTAGTGTTTAAAAAAAACACGTGGGCACTTGGAACACTTCAACATGGAAAATGGTTATGAAATGTGGCATACTGGAAATGACAGTGCTCACAGTGACCAAAGATGAGTGGCCATTCCCGATAAAAATTGTATTTGGAAGGGTTGAGAAATTCTGTCCAAAACAAGACACATTAGCAGGAAGAGAGGATCTTTCCACAACTTGTTTTAACTAAAATAATCACGTGGATTTCTCTTCCTATAAAGAGAAGTACCCCTCTCCCCCTATAGGGTTCGGAGGCCTTGGCATTTGTGCTCTGAATCTGGTATAACAGGAGAAAACATGCAGGGCCTTGAGCAGAAATGGGATCCATGAAGTAAATTCAGCTTATGGATATGTGCTGACATCAGTCCCCTACCCTGAATGTGTAATTCGCTCTCTGAAAAACGCGTACTATAGTGTGCATCTCTATTTCCTAGTGGGTGTTCCCAAGATGATAAAATGCAAACATACTGTACTATGAGGTAGTTGAGCTTTCCTAACTTAGAGAAGGAGATAAAATTTTCTTAGATGGCTTCTTAATTTTTAATTGCTCAGAGTTGACGTTGTTCAAGACGTTGCTTCCATGTCGGCACTGGGTCAGCTACCCCGTGTATGTCCAAAGGAATAATCTAAAAATCCTTGTTAATTCTTCTTTTGAATTTTGAAGATTTGTAATAGTTCATTGCACTTGTAATCAACCTAGGGTTGCCAGGAAACGTTCTTTGCCTGAAGATGAGACAACTGGTGGTAGTGATGGTTAAGCCCCCCCCCCCTTGCAAGTGCACTACTGTTCATGGGGTCATTCTAGGGATGGCAGAGGTAAATCTTGAACACCTGTTGACTTGGAGGGCACTGACATCACAGGCAAAGGCTCCCTGCAGCTGTGGGTATCTAGGCCTGTGTGAGCATCCCACATCATTATCCTTGGCCCTTAGTCACTGCAGTTTCCCATCTGTGCAGAAGCCTGTCACAGCCTGGAATGGAGACTGCTCATCTGTATTGGATGGCAGGAGTGCCTGTAGGTCATGCATGCCTCTAACATCTCCCCAGAAAGCTGTTTACCCTGCCTTTAAGGTAGATCCTTTGAGCCATGGTCAGGTAGCAGGGATAAGAGCCAGTCTTGACTAATGTCACAGAGTAAGAACTGACTTTACACCTCTGTTGGCTTGGGACATGCTGCAGTGCATTGCATTTGAGGCTAAAACAGGCTGTTTGGGGCTATTTGTTCTGGTGTAACCTGTCAGAAAGCTTAAGTACTATGTATCTGCCCCCCCCCCCTCCTTGCTGAGGGTTATTGGACTTAGAGCAATCCAACAGCAAAAGGGTCCTCCAAAAGGAAGGACAACTACTTAATTTGCTGTGTATCCAAGACAGTTATGCCAATAGCCCACTGGTAACTTTTGGATTATTGAAGTACCCTCTCCTGTGATAGTCTATGTCAAGCATGCCTGCAGCCTTGGGGCCAGTCACAGTGGGGTGCATTTGCCACTCCTTCCCAGTTACCCTCTCTTCAAGTTCAAGTACAGTTAGCTGTCGGGATCCCCCTGTCACTCCAGAAACACAGATGGGGTCTGCTGCTTTCTAGCTTGCTGGCATTAGGGTACACTGGTGCCCGCTAGAGTCTTAAACCCCTGTGGGGCTGATGTTCCAGGCCATTGAGTCCACACAGTCAGATAAACCTGGTTGTCCTTTTCTCCACTTGGCTGGAGGCACAGCTCATCTGGTCCTGGTCACAGTATTCGTTACTGTGTCTGGATGACTGCCCATGGAAACTGGAGCAGCAGTTTTCTCAGAAGACACTGCTTTTGCAATTGTTCTCCTTGCAATTCGTGTACCTCCAGGGTCAAGGTAGATTTTTCCATCCCATTTTTTCATGTCCTCTCCACGATCACGCAGGTTAAACTGCAGGGTGGCATGTGGTGTGTACCTACTATATCCTCTTGAGCAGAGAGCAGTGCTTGCTCCTAGTAGCTGAGATACTGGTTTGTACAGGTAGGGAGTAGGATGTAACCTTATTGAACTGCCGGAACTTCCAGGACAGCTTCTGCACAGCATTCTTGATTGGTGGGCCTTTGGGGAAAGCTTCTCAACAGCTGAGATGTGAGTCTATAGGGAGGGAGAGAGGCTTTTTTTGCATTGCTGAAGTTGGCCAGCCGATTAGTGTGGCATATGTTCGTTGTCTTTCCAGCTTGTTACTGCCAATGAGTTGGCATAGAACAATGGGGCACTCCATACAAACCTGTGCTACAGTGGTTGTATGCACTTGACTTAATCTGGATCTTTAGAGAATTGGTCATCGTACTGCAAGTCACCATAAACTCTCTCCAGCGTGGCTGACTTCCTTTAGTACTGGATACCCATCTCCATGGAGGTCCACTTGCTTGGGTGACCTCTTCCCTGAAGGGATACGTCTCTTCCACACCTAACAGGACTTGCCTCTGGATGCTGATGACTTGTGACCATTATCCCATTGCTCTGTCAACATCACCTTCCCTCAGAGGGATCCAGCCGCTTGGCTTCCCTGCGCTCTAATTCCAGGCTACTGGCCTTCTTATTCCTGCACTGGAGCAACCAGGTGACGGGGTGCTCACCTGGGTGATACACAAGAAGATTGGTGCCATCTCACAGCTCATACCCACAGCCCAGTTGCTGGGATCGGGCCCTTTTCCGCTGGGCAACTTTCCAGCCCCTCATCCCTAAGCCCACACCACTGCTCTGGGGTTCTGATGCAAATGCAGCACCCAGCATTTACATTTGCTGGCTGTCACTTGGTCAGACTTGGCCTGTTGACCTAGCCTATGCAAATTGTCAGGGAGCTGGTCTGCTTCAGGATAGATGGCTTTGGAGACCCTAATTAGTATTGTCTGCAAGCTTACTGAGGGTGGACTTGAACCCCTTCTCCAGATCACTGATGGGAATACTGAACATCCCTGGCCTCTGTATGGAGCACTGGGGAACCTCTCTGGCGACCAGCCACCAACTGGATTGAACTCTGCGCTGAGTCTCTGAGCCCAGCCACCCAGCCAGTTCTTCAGCCAGCAAACCTCTTCAAGCCCTGATCAGGCAGTCTCTGCAGGAGACTACCACGGGAAACTCTCAAAAGCTTTACTAAGATTCTAGTAGATGATGTCCACAAATGAGCTGGGCAGGACCTGCCTTTCATAAACTTGTTCTAAGCACAGCTGATCACTTGATTGTCTGATAAATTCTGTACAGGACAGAAAGACTACAGCAAAAAGGCATTCAGTGCCTCAGCCTCATCTGCACCTTGTGTCCTCCGTGTTACCCCTTGCATCTGTGATACACAAGAGCCAATAACACAGGCTCAGGCGAGGATCTCTGTGAAATAGCATTTTTATTAGCAACTGCACTGGCAGGCATCCTGCAAGCAGGAGTGCGGATTCCCTATTACCCGACGCTTAATTCCTCCCCTGTTTCCTCATTGGCTGAGTACTACAGGTTCACAAACTGCTCGATGCTTGTTGCTATATGTATTGTATATCTGTACAGTTGCATATGACCAACCATTAATTGGTCGTTTTCCTTTTTTTCCTTCACTCAGGACTAGAGGGCCTGCGATTTTTTGTTCTTGCGGATTTTGCACTGCTCGTCCTGTATTTCTTCACTGTCCCAAAATGAGGAAGACAGCTGAAACTTCCACTGACCCCTGATCTGCTTATCGTAATGTGAGAAGAATTTTTTTTTTCAGACAGGGTCTTCTGTGAAGCTGTTTTATTTGCTATGGCAATGGTGGGCATCCTGCAAGCAGGAGCACACAGTAAAAGTTCATCTTAACTTTATATACCTTATAACCTATAACAGACTTTCGATCTCTTTTGCGATTTCCTCCATTTTTCTTTCTTTTTCCACGTTGTCTGGATCTTTACTTCACAAGGGAAAGGAAGGTTCACCCAGCAATGGTTCTCTGCGACAGAACAAAAGGGTTTTCAAAAAGAAAATGCGTTAATACGAATCGACAGGCTAACATTAAAGAAGTCTCTCAGCAGAAATCCCAGCAAAGAGCTGCCCAGAGCTCCTTGTGCTCCAGGATGTTCTCGCTAGAAATGCTTCCCTGCACAGAGCAGCAATCTGGCAGAGACTGCTGGGAAAAACCTACTCACCGTTGTCTCATCTTCAGCAACCACTTCACTGAGTAGCCCAAAGCTGCCAGAAGGAACAGACACACAAGGATGGCCAGCGCCACAACTGCGATGCGCTCTGGCACCCGTTTGTAATCCGAAACCTCTGCATTTTTTTCACTGCCAGCCCCTGGAGGAAATGGGACAGTCACACGCTTTTAGGAGTTCTGTACCACTGACAGTCTCACAGGAGCCCAGACAGCTGACCATACAGGTTGCCTCCTGAAGTTGTAATCAGACTACTCCAGCCTTGGGGTTTCACCATGGGCTCAATGACCCACTAATGACAGCTCCGTTGCTCCACAAAGGCCCGAGAAGCCCCCAGCTCCCCCAGGAAAAGAGGAAAGGGAAGGAGCAGGCAGACACACCAGACACACGCAGAGCCACATCAAACCTGAGCGCCGCCCTCACCTGCAGCACCGCCAAAAGCTGCCTTGCCCTCCTTGGTGCCATTTATAGGCCAGCCCCGAGTCCCCGCCCCCCGCCCTCACATGCTAATTATGCTAAGTACGCCCAGAATGCTAATTAGCTGCATGCGCAGTCTGTGCTCTAGAACCTTCTGGAAAGGGCGGGGGCGGGCGCTGTTGCTGAGGTGCTCCCTGCCCCCCGGCTGTCAGAGCCACGGCTGCACAGGGGGCAGGTGGTTGCTGGGGGGTGCCCAGAAGAGGGCTGCCCTGCCTTCGCGAGGTCCGCTCTTCTCAGCCAATTTTACATGTGTTAAGCCCCTTTCCTACCAAATGTGTGACATTTGATGCTCGGAAAAAAAAATAAAAAAAATGATCAAACCTTTAAGCCCTGAACAGTTGTGCTTGCCCTTTCCTGGCTTCCCTCTGCCTCCTTGCAGGCTTGGCCTGTGAGAAACACTCTGTAGCCAATAAAATAGGCTCAGGCGAGGATAGCAGTGAAATAGCTTTTTTATTTGCGATTGCAATGGCAGGTGTCCCACAAGCAGGAGCATGCCTGTTAGTCACATAGTACAGTTTATATACTTTATTTCTTGACGACCGGGACCCTCCCCTGTTTCTCCATTGACTGGGTAATCCAGGTTCACAACCTATCTGATGCTTCACAGACAATACATGGTCTTCAGTTGCCAGCCTGTTATTTTTCAAATTTCTTTTGACTTTTTACTCTTTCGGGTGGTAATGTTTCTTCACTTATCTGACTTGACTTGACGCTGTGATTTTTCCTAATTCCATTAAGGAGTCTGGTTGTCTGCATTTTACAAGGTTGTCTGTTAAGCTTTCTTATCACTGCAAAAGCATATCTCAATACCACCTTCCCTCTAAACAATGTAACTCTGTGCAAAAACAACATTTTTGTTCCCCCACCAGCAAGTGTCAACATCCTTCAGATATCGAGGTGCAGTCCTTAGCAGCTGAACTTTGGATTTGGCCTTCCTCATGTGGGAATGTTGTTTTTGCAGTGTTACATTGTATAGAAGGAAGGAATGTGGTATTGAAATATGCTTACAGTGATAAGAAAGCTTAACAGAAAACCTTGTAAAATGCAGACAGCCGGACTCCTTAGAGCAATTAGGTGAAAATCACGGTGTCAAGTCAAATCAGGTAAGTGATGAAACATTACCACTTCAAACAGTAAAAAAGTCAAAAGAAATTTGAAATTTAACAGGCCAGCAACTGAAGGCCAGGCATTGTCTGTGAAGCATCAGATTGTGAACCTGGATTACCCACTCCAGTGGGGAAACAGGGGAGGGTCCTGTCATCAAAAAGTATATAAACTGTGTTTTTGGAAGTAGTAGGCGCGCTCTCCTGCTTGTGGGGCGCCCGCCATTGCAATCGCGAATAAATTACTACTTCACTGAGATCCTCGCCTGAGCCTAAGTTATTGGCTACGGAGTGTTTCTCACAATTTGGGGGCTCGTCCGGGATCCAGTCACCTACTGGGGAGCCCCACCGCCGCAGCAGCAGGAAGGCATGCCCCGCTGATTTCAGCGGTCCTGTGCATCGACGGTGGCGGCTCTGCGGAGAGCTGACAGAGGGCCCGAGACTGATTAAAGAGGCAGGATCCGTGAAGTAGTGGGGAAAGGAAGAAGGTAGGCACTCCGGGTTTTAAGAATTGATCCGGTAACTCTGTGTACAGACCAAGGTAAGAAATATTAAGTATTGCCTTGGGGGTCGGGTGAGACTCTGTGTGATGTGTGATTGAGACGTACTTTTGTACGATTCGAGTGTGGAGTCCTGATCTGCGGTTCCGTAACTCCGCGAGGGGCGCGGCCGGAGACGGACGAAGCGTGAGATAAGGGAGAGAAAGGAAGAGTCTCGGGAAATTTGGTGTGCGGTAATCCTTGCACGGGGTAGTGCTCGGAAGTACACCAGGGAAACTTGGTGTATGGTAAGCCCTTGCACAGGGAAGTGCTTGGCAATACACCAGGGAAATTTGGTGTGCGGTAAGCCTTGCACAGGGAAGTGCTTGGCAGTACACCAGGGAAATTTGGTGTGCGGTAATCCTTGCACAGGGTAGTGCTCGGAAGTACACCAGGGAATCTGGTAAACTCATAGGTGTGCGGTAGCCCTTGCATGGTGAAGTGTTTGGCAGTACATCCCTATTTTCCAGAATAGGAAAAATGGGAAATATGAGTTCCAGGGGACAGGGAGATATCCCGGGGGAAGTGCCTACCGAAAGTTCTTCCTGAAGAATTATAAGAAATTGGAAAAATAATCTCAAAATTGGAGGAGATGGTAAAAAAAAAAAAAAAAAAAATATGGTTAAATATTGTGTATTAGTCTGGACAAAAGAACCAATTAAGGAAAGAGCAGTATTTTGGCCAAAATACGGGCCTGATGAAAATTCAGGCTTGAAATGTATGTGTAAACAATAAGATTCCTTTTTTTTTTGGAGAAGGAGCCAAGTTATGCTCCCTATAATGCTAATATTGCACCGGTGGCAGCAGCAGTCGCTCCAGGAAAGGAGACAGGGACTGCAATTAACACTGTCCCTAGAGAAGAGCGTACTCTAGGCTCTGGCAAGAATTAGAACAAGGTAGAAGAGGTACTGAGAATTTTGCCTTCCCTGATACTAACAGTACTAAAACTAACTGTGTATCCTCTTAAGTGAACTTTCCCCCCTCCTTACCAGCCAGAGAGGTTAGGAGTTTCCTAGGACCAAACTTATACTCTTGGGGAGGGGGAATTATGTATATAAATATGTTGTTTACAGGGAAAGAAATGGGAATGATCAGGAGGAGAGCTGCTATACAAAAATGGGAAAGAACTCATTCTCCAGGACCAGGGGTAATACCGGCAGGGCAGAAATAACCACTTGCCGATCCTGGCTGGAAGAATAATAGCGTGCAACACAGAAATCATATGAGAGACTTGGGGTCAGAATGAGAAAGTACTTGGGGATGAATCCTGAGGACCCGGTATCCCAAGGGCTCTTGAAAGTTCATTTTGTGATTGAAGCCTGGCAAGATGCACAGAAAATGCTCCAGAAGGTGGGGGGGATGTAGTGAACAGTCACTGGGGGGCCCTCCTGTGGGAGGCCCTGAACGTGTGTGTCAAGAGGGGAGATGAGAAGGAAAAGCAGAGAGTGAAACTAATGGTATTGACAGTGTAGCAGGTAGTCAGGCAGAGGGTTGGAGAAGGAGGAAGAAAATCTTCAGGGGGAGTCAGGGCCAGGATGGAAAAGAGAGGAAGAGAGATGAAGGAATGGCAGGCAAGGAAAGCTACCCGTGTTGTGGCCTGAATCTTAGCAGGGACAGGCTTTGATGGGATGTTTTAAGTGTGGGCAGGCTGGCCACTTCAGGTAGGAATATCCGGAGTGGAAGAAGGAGGAGAGAAGGAAAATGGGATGAGGGAGAAAGGTATGGAATTAAGTTGGCTAATGACTGAGACTTTGGTGAAAGTACAGGCTGGAGAAAGATAAGAAGAAGCGTTAAAAAGGGTTATTGAAGGTGTTAAAGGTGTGGTATGTAATGTTTGACAGAGCTGTTTTTTGAATGAGTTGGGAAAGTTGAATGAGCAGGGAAAGAGGATGTAGGCACTATCTAAGTAACAGTCTAGAAGTTTTGGTATATTTGCTGTGGTGTTTGGTCAGTTTCCCAAGTATCGAGAAGGGGGGGGGCGGGGGGGGCAGCCTGCTCCACCAGGGGCCTCTCCACAGGCCGCAGGGGGCTTCGGCTCCGGCGCCTGGAGCGCCTCCACCCCCTCCGTCTGTGCTGACTTTGGTGTCTGCGGGGAGGTTTCTCACTCCTCGCTCTCCCAGCTGCTGTTGAGCAGCAGGTTTTTGTTTGTTTGTTTGTTTTCGTGGATGTGCTCTCACAGAGGCACGGACTGTGTTGCTCATGGCTTGGCTCTGGGCAGCGGTGGGCCCCTCTGGGGCCGGATGAAATTGTCCCTTATCTGCTACGGGGTGGTTTCTGGATTCTCCTCGTGGGGGCTGCCACTGCAGCCCCCTCCCGAACCTTGCCATCAAACACAATACACAGGGGCAGCTAGGTCATTACTGGCCTGTAAAGTATCAGGGATTAAATTAACTAATGAAACCCTAACAAGTGATGGGGGTAGAAGGGGCTGGGATAACAGTGCCACCTTTGGGGGATACCAAGCTGAGACTAGGGGATAAAATGATCTCTGGGCAATTATTGTATGTACCCAAGGCAGGGACTAACTTGTTGGGAAGGGATTTGATGATGAAATTGGGCATTCAAATAGTAAATTGTTAGACTGGAATAACAGTGGTATTAATGGAGTGCTCTCAGGCCCTGAGAGCAAAGATATATTCACCTCTGACTGGAAAGACTCTGAAGTGGGGGCGGAAGCAACAATACATATGGACAGTTTTACCTCAGGGGTTTACAGGGCCACCGATTAATTTGGGCAAAGTTCTAGAACAGATTTTGGAGCAATTCCAACCTCCCAAGGAGGAATTTCTGTTACAAAATGTGTATGATCGTTTATTGTCAGGACAGGATAAAACAGTTGTGAAGGAAGCTACTAACAAGCTATTCAACTTTCTGGGAAAGCAGGGCTTGGGAGTATTGAAAAATAAATTACAATACGTAGAAAGAGAAGTCAGGTATTTAAGGCATCTAATGTCTGAGGGAAAACTGAGAATAAATCCAGAGAGGATTCAGGGAATTGTTGAAAACTAAGAAAGAACTAAAAAGTTTTTAAGAGAGATTTCTTTAAGGAATGAGGAGCCACGAAGCCTGAGGGAAAATGGATACTCCCTGATGGGAGAGAAATGCTGAATAAAGCACCAAGGAGGCAAATATGATGTTTTACATCAAGAGAGTCATTGGGAGATGCAAGCAATGTGTGATGTTGTGCTAAGAAAGTATGTCTGTGTAGGAATACACACTTCAGTGAAGCAAATATGCAGAGGGTGTACCATATGTCAAAAGGCAAATAAAAAGGTCATTTGTAACTAACCTAGAGGGGGACGGGAGCCAGGGATTCGACCTTTACAAAGTATACAGGTAGACTTTACTGAGTTACGTAAAGGAGGGAGATTTAAGTACTTGTTTGTCCTAATTGACCACGTGACTGGATGGGTGTAAGCTTTCCCCTCTGTATCTGCCACTGCAAACACGGTAGCTAAGGTATCACCGGAGCAAATAGTCCCTAGATACGGGATAGCTGAAAACATTGATTCAGATCAAGGAAATAATTTCACTTCACAAGTACTGCAAGGGTTAATGCAGGCCTTAGAGATTGAGTGGGCTTTTCACACCCCCTGGCACCCCTCCTCTTCTGGGAAGGCAAAGCGAATGAACCAGACATTAAAGAAGCAATTAACTAAATTAGTGTTAAAAACCCAACTTCCTTAGGTAAAATGTTTACTTTTAGCACTCCTACAGGTTCAAACAGCACCAAGAAACGATATAGGAATTTCACCGTATGAGATGCTGTTCGGATTACCCTATCTGGGCAGAAGGGATGAGATACCACAATTCGAAACAAGAGATGTTTCTTAAGAACTGTATTCTGGGGTTGTCCTCTTCTTTGTCATTTCTCAGGACCCGTGGGAAATTGGGTCCTGATTCAGACCTGGAAAGGATCAACTCCGGCCCGAATGGGAAGGACACTTCCAAGTACTACTAACCACTGAAACAGCCATAGGAACTGCAGAAAAAGGTTGGACTCACTATACTCGAGTGAAGGCATCCATCGACCCTAGTACCTGGGAAGCTGTTCCTACAGAAGACTTGTTGGAAGCTGAAATCGAAGAGAAAAATCTCATAGTGGACTCTGAGCGGGATAAGAGCTTGCAATTGTAAACTAACCTTTTATTTTCACAGGTAACTAATGAGTGTGACTTGTGCTTGAGAGAAAGGACTGGCCTATAGTGAACTGAAGTGTTCCCAAGGGGGGTTTGTTATGGTAGTAGTGTATATCTTATTCTTTGTATTGATAATTATTTGGAAACCTAAGGTTTAAAAATAATGACAGGGAAAAATCAATTATTAATTTTGTTTTTAGTGATTGTAGGCCTCAGAGAAAGTCTTGGTCAATTGGCAACTTGGAAAAGGCATGACCAGATAATAGTAAGATGGGATACCCCATAAAAATATGGGTGAATGTGACAGAGGGTTATGTACCGCAATCTGTCATGTTTGATGCTTGTGAGGTGTTAGCTCGTGGAGATTTAAATGCCCAACGACAATTGAGCAGAGGGAACAAATAACTGGTAGAGACCCAACAGCCAGATTGAGAATAGCTGTATGGAAACGATCCTCTATTGCCATCAGAGAAAGGGAGAAACTCGAGGAGAAAACAGGAGAGAAAACAGGAGGCCCTCTTTGAAATGCGGCAGTTCAAACATTTGAGATTGAAACAGGGTATGGGGATGTGAATGCCTGGATAGAATGGGTCAAATATACTGTCCAGAGTCTCAACCATAGCAATTGCTATGCTTGTGCCTCGGGATGACTGATTGCCCAGATAGTGCCCTGCCCATTGGGGTGGACCGAGGACTCCCGAGGGATGCGATGTATGATTGCATTGTACCAAGAAAAGACTGCCTGGGGAAATGAGGCCTGTAAGTCTCTCTCTTTACTATTCCCTTCCTTGCATGATAGCAATATCAGGGCTCCCCCTGTATTCTCCACAGCTATAGGTAACCATACAGCTTGCCTCTCACGGCAGGGTGTGAGTGCTACCTGGCATCTGGGAGAATTTGCCTTGTGCACGAGGACCTTGAATGCTACTGAGGACTTGATGGGAAACTGCTCCAGACTTGAGATCCCCAGGGCAGATCTCTGGTGGTACTGTGGAAGGAAGATCTTACGGTCCATCCTGCCATCTAACTGGGGAGGCACTTGTGCACTTGTTCAATTAGCTATACCCTTCACCGTGGCATTTGAAAGAGAAACATCACAAATACCCAGAAGAAGTAAAAGAAGCTTAGGAGCATCATTTGATGATAGAGCGTACATAGATTCTATTGGGGTGCCTAGAGGAGTTCCCGATGAACATAAAGCCAGGAATCAAATTGCTGCAGGGTTTGAGTCACTGTTCTGGTGGGTAACAATTAATAAAAATGTGGATTGGATTAATTATATCTATTATAATCAGCAGAGATTCATAAACTATACAAGAGATGCGATAAGAGGAATCGCTGAACAACTAGATGCCACCAGCAAAATGGCTTGGGAAAACAGAATAGCATTAGATATTCTTGCGGAGAAAGGTGGTGTGTGCGTGATGCTGGGCAACCGTTGTTGTACTTTTATCCCTAACAATACTGCCCCGGATGGCACAGTAACTAGAGCATTGCAAGGGCTTACCACCCTTGCCAATGAATTGGCAGAAAACTCAGGAACAGACACTTCCATCACAGGATGGTTGGAATCTTGGTTTGGTAAATGGAAAGGAATGGTAGTGTCCATATTTACATCCTTGATTGTAGTAGCAGGAGTTTTGACAGCCATTGGTTGTTGCATTATCCCCTGTGTAAGGGGACTTGTCCAGCGGTTAATTGAAACTGCACTTTTGAAACAAATGACCATGGATCCACCACCCTACTCAGATAAGATGATGATATTAGAGAAAATGGAAAGCAAAGAAAGTGAAGAAGAGGAAGACATCCACCAAATTACACCTTAGAGAAAAATTTTGCAAAAATCAACAAATTATAAAAAGAGAAAAGGGGGGAATTGTGGGAATGGGAATGTTGTTTTTGCAGTGTTACATTGTATAGAAGGAAGGAATGTGGTATTGAAATATGCTTACAGTGATAAGAAAGCTTAACAGAAAACCTTGTAAAATGCAGACAGCTGGACTCCTTAGAGCAATTAGGTGAAAATCACGGTGTCAAGTCAAATCAGGTAAGTGATGAAACATTACCACTTCAAACAGTAAAAAAGTCAAAAGAAATTTGAAATTTAACAGGCCAGCAACTGAAGGCCAGGCATTGTCTGTGAAGCATCAGATAGATTGTGAACCTGGATTACCCACTCCAGTGGGGAAACAGGGGAGGGTCCTGTCATCAAAAAGTATATAAACTGTGTTTTTGGAAGTAGTAGGCGCGCTCTCCTGCTTGTGGGGCGCCCGCCATTGCAATCGCGAATAAATTACTACTTCACTGAGATCCTCGCCTGAGCCTAAGTTATTGGCTACGGAGTGTTTCTCACACTCATCACATCCCTGCATACTCTGACAATGCTCATAAATTCCTCCCAAGTGGCCTGGCCCTTTTTCCACATGCTGTATACTTCCTCCTTCTGTTTGAGTTTTGCCAGGATCTCCTTGCTCATCCAGGGAGATCTCCTGCCCCCTTTGCCTGCCTTCTTGCTCATAGGGATACATCAATCTTGAGCTTGGAGGACATGATACTTGGATATAGAACAGGCGGAGGAAAGGGACAACCAGGTTTATTGGACAGCGTGGATTCAGTGGTCTGGCACATCAGACCCGCAGAAGTATAAGGCTTGAGTGGACACCGGTGCAACCAGTGCAATCTTAGCTAAAAGCTAAAGGGTTAGGGTTAGCTAAAAGCTGCAAAATCGACATGCTTTCCTTATTCCCTGTCTCAATCTGCTTCTCGTGCCCACAGACACACGGACCTCGGTTCTCTTGCTTTACAGTATTTACAAAGTCCAGTCTAAACGTAAGAAACCAAAGACTTTCAGCAGAACTGTCTGAGAGCAAGGCCAAGAACTGCTGGACAATTCCTTCAGGGAGAAAGAAAAACCCAGGACAGCTAAGGTGACACCAGTGGTGGGTTTTGCACACGCGTGCCAGGTGGTGGCCAAGCCTGGCAAGGAGGCAGAGGGAAGCCAGGAAAGGGCAAACACAACTGTTCAAGGTTTAAAGGTTTCGTCTTTTTATTTATTTATTTATTTTCTGAGCAAAATGATTGTAGGATTGTATGACTTCGAGCGCGGACAGCCAGCTACCGGGTGGACTGATGAGTGCGCTGGGTGCCAGCTGCTGGAGCCAGGCCAGGGGTGTAGGCATCCCCAGCCCGTGGTGCCTGTGAGAGACCGAGGAGAAAAAGACGACGTGTGACACATTTGGTAGGAAAGGAGCTCAATCCATTTCAATTTGGCTGAGAAGAGCAGATCTCGCGAAGGCAGGACAGCCCTTTTTCAGGGCACCCCCCAGCAACCACCTGCCCCCTGTGCAGCCGTGGCTCTGACAGCCTGGGGGCAGGGAACACCTCAGCAACAGCGCCCGCCCCCGCCCTTTCCAGAAGGTTCTGGAACACAGACTGTGCATGCGGCTAATTAGCATTCTGGGTGTACTTAGCATAATTAGCGTGTGAGGGCTAAGGGCGGAGACTCAGGACTGGAGGTGGTGCTGGAGGTGAGGGCGGTGCCCAGGTTTGCCGTGGCTCTGCGTGTGTCTGCCTGCTCCTTCCCGTTCCTCTTCCCCGCGGGTGCTGGGGGCTTCTCGGGCTTTTGAGCCCGTGGTGAAACCCCGAGGCTGAAGTAGCGCCGTTACAAGTGGGGAGGTGCAGCCCCTGCGCCTGGCGTGCGAGGGGATGGGAGCGGGTCCTGAGGTGAAGGGCGAGGTTCAGCCAGGGTCTGCTGTCACCAGGATGTCACCCTGCTGTCATGCAGGGCATTTGGTGGAGAATACCGCGGGAAACTCTCAAAAGCTTTACTAAGATTCTAGTAGATGATGTCCACAAATGAGCTGGGCAGGACCTGCCTTTCATAAACTTGTTCTAAGCGCAGCTGATCACTTGATTGTGAGCATCCCACATCATTATCCTTGGCCCTTAGTCACTGCAGTTTCCCATCTGTGCAGAAGCCTGTCACAGCCTGGAATGGAGACTGCTCATCTGTATTGGATGGCAGGAGTGCCTGTAGGTCATGCATGCCTCTAACATCTCCCCAGAAAGCTGTTTACCCTGCCTTTAAGGTAGATCCTTTGAGCCATGGTCAGGTTGTTAGTGTTACGGAGAATCGAGTGGATGTTTTATTAATGTCTCTTAGGTGATGGGTCATTAAGTATAATTAAGTATTGCCAAATGTACTTACATTATCAATTAATGTATGTATACTGGGAAATTTAGGGAGTATATTATCAATCTATGTATACTGGGAAACTTAGGGCGTATACTGAACAGTCAAATGAATCCTTGAAGGGGAACCCTGGGAGGGAACAGGTACAACCTGACCTTGGATAAGGACCTGGAAATGCTGAAATGAGTTGAAGCAGAACCAAGGAGCGGAGGGAGCATGCGTCGAGTGAGAAAGGTGAAAAGTTTAGTGGAGAGAGAGAGTCCTTACTTCATCTGGACGACCACCTGGACGACCACCAGAGAGCGCCACGCACGTGCAAAGGGGAGGGGAGCTAATTAGAATGGAATGCGAGGCTGATGTTACCACCTGTAATGAATATGTATGCCTTATGTAATGTTGAATGTATAAATAATGGTTGGGAAGTAACGGGACTTGAAGCCAGATTTGGGCATCTGCCCCGGCTTCCAGCGCTGAATAAAGCCCCTTCATATAATCACTTGGTGGTTATGTGGTTGCTACGCTAACAAGGTAGCAGGGATAAGAGCCAGTCTTGACTAATGTCACAGAGTAAGAACTGACTTTACACCTGTTGGCTTGGGACGTGCTGCAGTGCATTGCATTTGAGGCTAAAACAGGCTGTTTGGGGCTATTTGTTCTGGTGTAACCTGTCAGAAAGCTTAAGTACTATGTATCTGCCCCCCCCTCCTTGCTGAGGGTTATTGGACTTAGAGCAATCCAACAGCAAAAGGGTCCTCCAAAAGGAAGGACAACTACTTAATTTGCTGTGTATCCAAGACAGTTATGCCAATAGCCCACTGGTAACTTTTGGATTATTGAAGTACCCTCTCCTGTGATAGTCTATGTCAAGCATGCCTGCAGCCTTGGGGCCAGTCACAGTGGGGTGCATTTGCCACTCCTTCCCAGTTACCCTCTCTTCAAGTTCAAGTACAGTTAGCTGTCGGGATCCCCCTGTCACTCCAGAAACACAGATGGGGTCTGCTGCTTTCTAGCTTGCTGGCATTAGGGTACACTGGTGCCCGCTAGAGTCTTAAAGCCCTGTGGGGCTGATGTTCCAGGCCATTGAGTCCACACAGTCAGATAAACCTGGTTGTCCTTTTCTCCACTTGGCTGGAGGCACAGCTCATCTGGTCCTGGTCACAGTATTCGTTACTGTGTCTGGATGACTGCCCATGGAAACTGGAGCAGCAGTTTTCTCAGAAGACACTGCTTTTGCAATTGTTCTCCTTGCAATTTGTGTACCTCTAGGGTCAAGGTAGATTTTTCCATCCCATTTTTTCATGTCCTCTCCACGATCACGCAGGTTAAACTGCAGGGTGGCATGTGGTGTGTACCTACTATATCCTCTTGAGCAGAGAGCAGTGCTTGCTCCTAGTAGCTGAGATACTGGTTTGTACAGGTAGGGAGTAGGACGTAACCTTATTGAACTGCCGGAACTTCCAGGACAGCTTCTGCACGGCATTCTTGATTGGTGGGCCTTTGGGGAAAGCTTCTCAACAGCTGAGATGTGAGTCTATAGGGAGGGAGAGAGGCTTTTTTTGCATTGCTGAAGTTGGCCAGCCGATTAGTGTGGCATATGTTCGTTGTCTTTCCAGCTCGTTACTGATAATGAGTTGGCATAGAACAATGGGGCACTCCATACAAACCTGTGCTACAGTGGTTGTATGCACTTGACTTAATCTGGATCTTTAGAGAATTGGTCATCGTACTGCAAGTCACCATAAACTCTCTCCAGCGTGGCTGACTTCCTTTAGTACTGGATACCCATCTCCATGGAGGTCCACTTGCTTGGGTGACCTCTTCCCTGAAGGGATACGTCTCTTCCACACCTAACAGGACTTGCCTCTGGATGCTGATGACTTGTGACCATTATCCCATTGCTCTGTCAACATCACCTTCCCTCAGAGGGATCCAGCCGCTTGGCTTCCCTGCGCTCTAATTCCAGGCTACTGGCCTTCTTATTCCTGCACTGGAGCAACCAGGTGACGGGGTGCTCACCTGGGTGATACACAAGAAGATTGGTGCCATCTCACAGCTCATACCCACAGCCCAGTTGCTGGGATCGGGCCCTTTTCCGCTGGGCAACTTTCCAGCCCCTCATCCCTAAGCCCACACCACTGCTCTGGGGTTCTGATGCAAATGCAGCACCCAGCATTTACATTTGCTGGCTGTCACTTGGTCAGACTTGGCCTGTTGACCTAGCCTATGCAAATTGTCAGGGAGCTGGTCTGCTTCAGGATAGATGGCTTTGGAGACCCTAATTAGTATTGTCTGCAAGCTTACTGAGGGTGGACTTGAACCCCTTCTCCAGATCACTGATGGGAATACTGAACATCCCTGGCCTCTGTATGGAGCACTGGGGAACCTCTCTGGCGACCAGCCACCAACTGGATTGAACTCTGCGCTGAGTCTCTGAGCCCAGCCACCCAGCCAGTTCTTCAGCCAGCAAACCTCTTCAAGCCCTGATCAGGCAGTCTCTGCAGGAGAATACCACGGGAAACTCTCAAAAGCTTTACTAAGATTCTAGTAGATGATGTCCACAAATGAGCCGGGCAGGACCTGCCTTTCATAAACTTGTTCTAAGCACAGCTGATCACTTGATTGTCTGATAAATTCTGTACAGGACAGAAAGACTACAGCAAAAAGGCATTCAGTGCCTCAGCCTCATCAGCACCTTGTGTCCTCCGTGTTACCCCTTGCATCTGTGATACACAAGAGCCAATAACACAGGCTCAGGCGAGGATCTCTGTGAAATAGCATTTTTATTAGCAACTGCACTGGCAGGCATCCTGCAAGCAGGAGTGCGGATTCCCTATTACCCGACGCTTAATTCCTCCCCTGTTTCCTCATTGGCTGAGTACTACAGGTTCACAAACTGCTCGACGCTTGTTGCTATATGTATTGTATATCTGTACAATTGCATATGACCAACCATTAATTGGTCGTTTTCCTTTTTTTTCCTTCTCTCAGGACTAGAGGGCCTGCGATTTTTTGTTCTTGCGGATTTTGCACTGCTCGTCCTGTATTTCTTCACTGTCCCAAAATGAGGAAGACAGCTGAAACTTCCACTGACCCCTGATCTGCTTATCATAATGTGAGAAGGATTTTTTTTTTTTTCAGACAGGGTCTTCTGTGAAGCTGTTTTATTTGCTATGGCAATGGTGGGCATCCTGCAAGCAGGAGCACACAGTAAAAGTTCATCTTAACCTTATATTCCTTATTACTGACACCTGATTTCTCCCCTTTCCTCACTGGCTGAATACTACAGATTCATAACCTACTCGATGCCCTTCTATACCATATATGTACAATTTTATTTGACCAACTGTTAAATTTCTCCTTTCCTTTTTTTCCTTCTCTCCTGACTAGAGGGACCGCAATTTTTGTTTTCACTGATTTCGTACAGCTCATTCTGTTTTTCTTAGCTATCGTCCTTATTTTGCGACAGTGGGACCTTCCTCTTCTCTGCTTAACACACTCCCCATTGTTATGCTACTGTCATACCTGCACAATCGCTTTTGAATATGCGCGGTTAGTGGATTTTCCACTGCAAAAACAACTTCTAGTGCAAAAACACTACTTTGTTTCTCACACATAACCCCCACTGTTGTACCTCTGAAATGGCTGCAGAATCACTTTTGAACATGCAAGGTTAGTGTAATATTTTGTTTGCACAAACACATTTAATTCTCATGCAGGGCATTTGGTGGAGGTCTTAATAATGTGCATGGTCCCTCAGGCAGACTTTCAATCTCTTTTGCGATTTCTTCCATTTTTCTTTCTTTTTCCACGTTGTCTGGATCTTTACTCCACAAGGGAAAGGAAGGTTCACCCAGCAATGGTTCTCTGCGACAGAACAAAAGGGTTTTCAAAAAGAAAATGCGTTAATACGAATCGACAGGCTAACATTAAAGAAGTCTCTCAGCAGAAATCCCAGCAAAGAGCTGCCCAGAGCTCCTTGTGCTCCAGGATGTTCTCGCTAGAAATGCTTCCCTGCACAGAGCAGCAATCTGGCAGAGACTGCTGGGAAAAACCTACTCACCGTTGTCTCATCTTCAGCAACCACTTCACTGAGTAGCCCAAAGCCGCCAGAAGGAACAGACACACAAGGATGGCCAGCACCACAACTGCGATGCGCTCTGGCACCCATTTGTGATCCGAAACCTCTGCATTTTTTTCACCGCCAGCCCCTGGAGGAAATGGGACAGTCACACGCTTTTAGGAGTTCTGTACCACTGACAGTCTCGCAGTGTCTTTGGCAAGTCCGAGCAGTTATCTTCACTTGGTTGCTTTCCCTCATTCTCGTGTGTTAGCGCTAGAGGACAAGGATGACCAGGTACAGTCATCCTGAGCAAGAGCCCACTCGTGAGGGAGAGGCTGAATGAGGGTTATCTCCAGCAGTGTCTTTGGGAATGAATACGCATGCCTTACCCATGCAATTTCTCCCATGCTCCATACCCCTATTTTGTAGAAAAGACGCAGAGCCAGCATTTCTGGCCAAATCTGCAAACAAAGGCAGAAAAAAGAACAGCTTGGTCTGTAAGATACTGCAAGATACATCTTCAGCTTTGAATGGCAGCAAACGCAGTTTGAAGTCGTAACTACTCCCCAACACCTGTCATTCTCTTCGCTCTAAATGTTTACTCTTACTCCGAAAGAAGCATTGGCAACTTGGGAGGTCCCTGTTGCTCAAAACCAGGATCCATCCTAAAACTGAGGGAAACATTCTTTATGGGAACAGCTGAAAACAAACATGGAGGAAGAAAGCTAGTGTGAAATGCTGCAATAAACAGCTTCCTAAGAAATGCCTGCAGAGTGGCTGGGTTGACCTCCTGGGTGTAGCCTGGCAGCTCCCTCATGAAATATATAGAGCCAATGTACCCAGGTGACCTCTCCAAAACTCAGAATCAGGATTCCACTGAAGAGATGCAGAGCCAGCACCTGTGGCCACATCTGCAACCAAAGGCACACGAGAACAGCTCCTGTCACATACTGTAATAAACTCCTTCAGCTTTGAATGGCAGGAAACACTAATGCTGCCTGACACCCGTTCCCCCCTTCCACTGACGAGCACGTGGCAGTGTGGTACCAGATGCCAGCACGGGAACTGTATTGGCATAAAACTCACCATGTGCACAGCTCCTGGGGAAAAGGACCCCCAGGAGTTCACCCAGGCTCTAAACTCAGCCCCAAAAGCTGCTGTCTTTGCAGACAATGCTGGAAGAAGCTCAAGGCTTCAGCAGCTTGCAATGCAGCTTCACGAGATAAAGAAGCCTTACTTGATTCCCACTTTGCTCTTACACGTATCTGAGCAGCAGTGAAGAATGTATGAAGGTACATTCCCCTGAAAACAAGACTGAAAATAAATGCTGTCACTGCAAAGCCAATAAAGGTGGGCTGCTTACCCCTGGAAAAGCCTTGATGCTTAAGAAAACGGTACTGCCGAGATGGGCGGCCTGCAGGCAGAGCTGTAAGCAAGCAAAGACAACCAAGTTTTTCTCTCCATGTTGTGCTACGCTCCCCTGGAAAGGGGCTGCAGAGACTGGAAGGGGATCACGTAATGCCGTGGAAGCCACAAGTGGCTAACGTTGGGTGAGCCCTGACCAGGGCCCAGACAAACACCCAAGGACAACAATATAGGCAACTCACCCCTGGGATTCCCCCAAGGCTCAGAACCAGTTTTCAGGGGAGAAGCTGAATAAGTGCTGCCTACATGAGAACCTGCAATGGAGTACAGAAGAGGAAAGCCTTCGTGACACACTCTAATAGGCTTCATTACACGGGATGTGCAGTGACAGCACAGGGACGATGGGATCCACACGTGGGACCCAGCAGCTCCCCAGATGCTGACTCAGGGCAATAGGCACCAGCACTCAAAGACCCGCTGGACAGACAAGGCTGTGCTTGCCTACCGGGGGGCCTGTTACGTTCCCCAAAGCAGGAAAAACTGAACAGGGAGCTGCAGAGGACAACAGGGTGTCATTGCGCTGCTCACAGTGCAGAGCGCCCTGGCCAGCAGATGGCTCACCCAGCACCACCCCATCTGCGCTTCTCGGCTGTGGGCTGGGGACCTGGCAGGGAGACCTGGCGTTGTTAGGGGAGTGCTGCAGGGGAACAGGAGAAAGGCTGTTGTGCCTGGAGTCAACAGCAGCTGAGCTCTTCCCTCCAGGCCATATCCCTGAGGCCCCAAGCTGGGATATGGGGAGATGCTCAAGAGCCATTGCCCCCCACCCTGCAGTAACCAGGCACAGGGCAGCAAAGCTCCCATTAGCGCCAACGGCTTCCCTTATGGCCCTGCCAGCCAAGACTGCTTGCCAGGCAGCCCCAAGAACGTGGTGCTGGGCCCAGAGCCAGCATTGCCAGAGCATCCCTCACTGCCAACCCTACCTGGGCGCAGTCCTAACCATGGGATAGTCAAGGTCTCCCCGGGACATGGGGCCACCAAGAGGAGGAGAACAGAGAGAGAGAGAAGGAAGAGCAGGCAGCAGCTGGAAGTAGCAATCCCCTGTGCTTGCCCCATGCTACCACTTGCCAGCAGCCAGAACCTGCTTTGCACCCTCTAGGCCACGAGCACAAGGTGGCTATGACAGGACGTGCTACGGGACCTCTGCATGAATTCATGGGGCCCACTGTGACCTCACAAAACATCTGCAATGAGGTGGCAAATGCTCTGCGGGGGTAGCTACAGCAATGGAAGCAGACCAACTGGCAGCACAGAGGTAAACCTACTTGTGCTGCTCTAGTGTGGGAGGATATTGCTGCCTCAGTAGAAAAGATACGTAACAGAGATGCTCACGTGCCCAAGAGTCATGCCCCCAGAAAACATCATAATAAAGAGGTGGACTGAGCTTTGAGAACTCAAGTGTCTCACGTGGATGTCTACAGGGGACGGTAAGGCTGAGCTGTTTGTAGCTCAGTGGGCCCATGAAGTATCAGGACATAGGGGGAGGGATGCCACATGCAGAAAGATGCGCTTGTGATTGAGGGGTAGACCTGACCATTGAGGCCATCAACACAGGTCACCACCTGTGAGTGCTGAAACCTGCGCTGTGTGTGATCAAAGGAGCCATGAAAGTGAAGTCTCCCTGAATAGGGGGCGCTGGCTGGGATATCAGTATGGTGAGGCCTGGCAACTCGCCAACAAGCCTCTGGAAAGGTTAAGAGATAAAACAGAGTGTTAAAGACCACGTCACATGCATTGGGTGCTGGGACATGGAAACATTGGGACATGAATTTACCAGAGGGCACTTGGCTTCTCACTGCAGGGAGGATACACGCTCCGAAGCGTGCACAGAGAACAAAGCTGGTGAAGGGATCGGAAGACAAGACGAATGAGAAGCAGCCAAGGGAACAAGGGTTGTTGGGGTTTCTTAGTCTGCAGAGAAAGAGGCTGATGGGAGACCAGCCAGCCAGGATGATGTCACTCTCCTTGGGTGACAAGCAATAGGACCCAAGGAAACAGTCTCAAGCTGCACCTGGGCAGGTTTACGTTGGATAAAGGGAAGAATTTCTTCACAGAGGGAGGTGGTCAACCATTGCAATGGGCTGCCACAGGAAGTGGCGGTGCTCCCCCAACCCTGGAGGATTTAACAGACATGGATGTGGCAGTACACATGGCTTAGTGAGGAGATTTGGTAAGTCAGGTTGACAGTTGTACTTGATGGCCTTGAAGGGCACTGATCTCGCTTTGCCTGTTCCTAGGCAGGGGTCATCACCACTGTCTGGCTGCCTCCGACAGCTAGCCTGAGGAGAACATTCTGAGTGCATGGCACAGACTAACAGGACAACCCAAGATTGCCCAGAGCTGGACAAGAGCTATTGGCAAATCTACAATGGCCATGGCCATTTTGGCCATTGTTCCTCCTTCCTCCAATCTACCTGGGTCTTCCCTCTTCAAGACACTGTCAGCATTGCCTAGCACATGCTATTTCACATGCCAAGCCACTCCAATGAACACTTCCCTCCCCCTCCCCCCCCAGCAAATGCTCACATTCCTGCACTCACAATCACGTCCGCACAGCCACATTCCCACAGCAGCTTCTTAGTTAGGAAAGGATTTTGTAAAATACATTCTCATTTCAATAGACTGTATTTAATAAAATCCTCCTCAGCAGAATGAATGAAGCAGCTGTTTTGTTTTTTCCTGTCATTTCTTCTCTTTTCTTAGCTTTGCCAAACTTTTTGTCCTGGTTTCAGCTAGGATAGAGTTCGTTTGCCTCCTAGTAGCTGGTATGATGTTATGCTTTGGATTTAGGATGAGAGTAATGTTGATAACACACTGATGTTTTAATTGTTGCAGAGCAGTGCTTACACCAAGCCAAGGACTTTTCAGCTTCTCGCTCTGTCCTGCCAGCGAGCAGGCTAGGGGTGCAGCAGGAGCTGGGAGGGGACAGACCCAGGACAGCTGACCCAAACTGGCCAAAGGCGTATTCCATACCATCTGAATTCATGCTGAACAATATATAGGGGTGGCTAGCTGGGGTGGGGGGGACTGACTGCTCGGGGATAGGCTGGGCATCAGTCAGTGTGTATCACTTGTTTTGTATGCATCGTTAGTAGTAGTACTATTATTATTATTATTTTCTGTTCTAATAAACTGTCTCAATCTAAACCCACAAGCTTCACTTTCCTCTTTCTCTCCCCAATCCCAGAGAGGGAGGGTGGAGGATGAGTGAACAGCTGTGTGGTGCTTAGCTGGCAACTGGGTTAAACCACAACAGTCCTTTTTTGCCGCCCAACATGGGGCCAGAAGGGTTGAGATAACAACAGATCTGACTAGTGTGTGTTAAAACAAGATTTTTATAAGCATTACATCAGTTTAATAGTTCCTAATCACAATGCTGCTTTTTGTGATCTCAAGTCTGCTGTGCCAGTTTTCCAAATTGAGTTACATAGCACATTACTTAGTGTGTATGTTCCCTGTCATAGTGCTTATCACTTCTGGGGGTTGGTACAGGGTTATTATTTTGCTGTACTGTGTAACACGGGCTTATGGTATGACAGAATTACTGGCCGTGAGACTGATCTGGTATTTGTACTCAGCATTGTCATCAACTCCATACTTTGGGAATCCTACCTCAGAAACTGTAAATAATTACCCCTTTCATGCTGCTTCTTCAGGGAAGAATCTACGGAGGGGTCAGGGGAAGATGTTTTTTTCCCATGTGTTCACTATCCCTTTTGTCTCCTCCAGGCGAGTTAGGGTAGCTTTCCAGAACTTCAAATATCCTTGCGATGTTCAGACCAGCATGTTCTCCTTGCTATGTCTCCTGAGTGCACTTCAGGTTTTGTCTAAGGTTAAACAAATACTTAAGAGTGTCATCCAGAGATCTGTCCTGAGGCAGTATACTTATGAGTGGCAGGGAGAGGGGGAGGATAGAGGCAGGCATCTAGAGCAGTGGGACCTCCAGTGCTTTGGAAATTCACCCCCGAACACCTAAAACCTAAAAAAGTGGTAGAGCGCTTGAAAAAGGTGCGTCATCGCCCTGGCAGTACCAGACATACAGAAATCACTGCAACATGCTGGGGCTTGGCCTATGCTTACCGAGCTGCATTCGATGCCAATATAACCCCAGTGACAGACCCTGCAGCCACTTCAACCTGAGACAGGCCCAGCAGCCACTCCAAGCCCTAAAATGGGCCCTAAGGCTGAGCCAGGGAAACAAACTGTACCAGTGTCAGTTGCACCCGTAACCAAGGTGAAAAAATAGTATAGAGTCAGATCATTTAATACGCAGAGAAACTTCTGCTAAGACTAGGTATGGAGAAGACAAGGCCAGGCCATGAGAGGAACAGGAGGATGAAGATGTCACAAAAACAGCAGTATCTAGCCAAAACCTATCCCAGCGTGAGCTACGAGATGTGCGAAAAGATTTCGGTCGCTGTATAGGTGAGCAGCTTGTCACTTGGCTGCTCCGGTGCTGGGACACTGGAGCCAATTGTCTGGAATTAGAGGGCAGGGAAGCCAGGTGGCTGGGATCCCTTGCTAGAGATGCAGGACCACCTTACAGCCTCTGGAGGCATCTCCTGGCAGCTGTGAAGGAGAGGTATCCCTTCAAGGAAGAACTATGTCTTCCAGGCAAGTGGACCACTATGGAGAAGGGAATCCAGTACCTGAGGGAATTAGCCATACGGGAGGTGATTTATGAGGACCTAGACAACGAACAAATACCCACAGATCCAGATCAAGTCAAATGTACACGACCCACATAGCAGAAGTTTGTACGGAATGCACCATCATCATATGCCAGCTCATTGGCACTAATGGCCTGGGAAGAGCAAGAGGAACCCACAATGGATGAATTGGCTGAACAACTCTAGCAGTACAAAGAAAGTCTCTCCTCTTCCCTACAGGCCTGCATCTCGGCTGTGGAGAAACTTTCTGAAGAGGTCCACCAACTCAAAGAGAATTTATCTTCCTCCCCACCTGTACAAACCAGTGTCTCAGCAATCAGGGGTAAGCATCCTTCTGTGCAAGGAAGATGACAGAGTGGGTACACACCCTGTGCCACCCTGTGGTTTTACCTACGTGACTGTGGAGAAGACATTAGAAAATGGGATGGAAAAATCTACCTCAACCCTAGAGGCACGAGTACGTGAGTTGCAGAAGAAAACAATCAGGGAAAAAGGGGTTCTCTGAAAAGCTTGCTGCTCCAACTTCCAGCAAGCAGTCCTTCAGACACAGAAACGAAGATTCTGACCAGGATTAGAGGGGCCCTGCCTCCTGCCAGGGGGAGGAAAGGGACAATCAAGTTTATTGGACTGCGTGGATTTGATGGCCTGGCACATCAGACGCACGGAACTAGAAGGCTTTAGTAGACACTGGTGCACAGTCTACTGTAATGCCATCAGGCTATAAAGGGCCACAACCCATCTGTATTTATGGGGTGACGGGGGGATCCCAGCAGTTAACTGTACTGGAGGCTGAAGTGAGTCTAACTGGGAATGAGTGGCAAAAGCACCGTATTGTGACTGGCCCAGATGCTCCATGCATCCTTGGCATAGACTGTCACAGGACAGGATGTTTCAAGGACCCAGAAGGGTTCTGCTGGGCTTTTGGCATAGCTGCCTTAGAGACAGAGGACATTAAACACTTGTCTACCTTGCCTGGTCTCTCAGAGGACCCTTCTGTCGTGGGGCTGATGAGGGTCAAAGAACAGCAGGTGTCAATCGCTACCACAACTGTGCACCGGCGGCAATATCGCACCAACCGAGACTCCCCGATTCCCATCCATAAGCTAATTTGTCAACTGGAGAGCCAAGGAGTGATCAGCAAGACTCATTCACCTTTTAATAGTCCCATATGGCCAGTGCAAAAGTCTAATGGTGAGTGGAGACTAACAGTGGACTATCGTGGCCTGAACGAAGTCACGCCACCACTGAGTGCTGCAGTGCCGGACATGCTAGAACTCCAGTATGAACTGGAATCAATGACAGCCAAGTGGTACACCACAATTGGTACACTGATTATATCGTTATGCGGTGATACAGCAGAGAAAGTTTTCGAGAAAGGGAAGAAAATAGTCCAAATCCTTCTAAAGGCTGGTTTTGCCATAAAACAAAATGAAGTCAAAGGACCTGCACAAGAGACCCACTTTTTTGGAATAAAATGGCAAGATGGACATCAGCAAATCCCAATGGATGCGATCAACAAATAACAGCGATGTCTCCACCAACTAGCAAAAAAACACAAACTTTCCTAGGTGTCATGGGGTTTTGGAGAATGCATATTCCAAATTACAGTCTGATTGTAAACCCGCTCTACCAAGTAACCCGTAAGAAGAATGATTTCAAATGGTGCCCTGAGCAATGACAAGCCTTTGAACAAACTAAGCAGGAAATAATTCATGCAGTAGCCCTTGGGCCAATCCAAACAGGACCAGATGTAAAGAACATGCTCTACACTGCAGCCGGGGAGAATGGCCCCCCCCGGAGCCTCTGGCAGAAACAGCCTGCAGAAACTCGAGGTTAACCCCTAGGGTTTTGGAGTCAGGGATACAGAGGATCTGATGCCTGCTACACTCCCACCAAAAAGGAGGTATCAGCAGCATATGAGGGAGTTTGATCTGCTTCGGAAGTGGTCAGTACTGAAACACAGCTCCTCCTGGCACCCCAACTGCCAGTACTGGGCTGGATGTTCAAAGGAAGCATCCCCTCTACACATCAAGCAACTGATGCTACATGGAGTAAGCAGGTTGCACTGATTACGCAACTCAGCAGGCTCAAACAGGAAACCCCAGTCCTCCAGGAATCTTGGAAGTGGTTATGGACTGGCCAGAAGGTAAACATTTTGGGGTATCACCAGAGGAGGAGGTGGCCAATACTGAAGAAGTCCCACTGTACAACAAGCTACCAGAAAACAAGAATATACCCTGTTCACTGATGGGTCTTGTCATACTGTGGGAAAGCATTGGAGATGGAAAGCTGCTGTATGGAGTCCTACATGACATGTTGCAGAAGCTATTGAGGGAGAAGGTGAATCGAGTCAGTTTGCAGAAGTGAAAGCCATCCAGCTGGCTTTAGATACTGCTGAACGAGAAAAGTGGCCAGTTCTCTATCTCTATACTGATTCATGGATGGTAGCAAATGCCCTGTGGGGGTGGTTACAGCAATGGAAGCAGAACTGCCAGCACGGGGGCAAACCCACCTGGGCTGCTGCATTGTGGCAAGATATTGCTGCCCAGGTAGAGAACCTGGTTATAAAGGTATGCCATGTAGATGCTGATGTGCTTCAAAAATCAGGCTACTGAAGAACATCAGAACCACCAGCAGGTGGATCAGGCTGCTCAGACTGAAGTGGTTCAGGTGGACCTGGACTGGCAACATAAGGGTGAATTATTTATAGCTCAATGGGCTCATGACACCTCAGGCCATCAGGGGGGCAGGTGAGCGAACAACTGTGTGGTGCTTAGCTGCCAGCTGGGTTAAACCACAACAATGAAGCAGCTGTTTTGTTTTTCCTGTCATTTCTCTTTTCTTAACTTTGTTTCACCATTTTGTTTTCATCCACACTGTCAGAATTGCTCTGATGGCCAGACTGAGGTAAACAGTTGGAAGACACAGAATGAAGTAGCTTTGTGCTTTAGTAGTTCCCCTCCCACAACTCTGAGGAACCCTCCCACACTTGTTCAACAGTACAGAAGTTAAGTCACTAACTTGTCTGGGGTCCCCCTCTGTGCAAGTGAGGGGGACTAGTGTGGACAGGGTCTTCTTCCCACTGCCAGAACCAGGGCACTTCAAGAGTCCTCGAGAGTGGGTAGGATTTACAGGTTAGAATCCATTTCTTAGGACTGGAAATTGCCATCTCCAACTCTGAGAGATCTTCTCTTCTAGGGTGAAAGCAAGCTTCGTCTGGCACTAGTTGTCTGCAACAAAGTTTTGGAAAAGAAAATTAATTAAGAAGCAAATGGTAAAAATGTCTCTCAACAGAAATCAACAGCCAGGCCCTGGTCAGCATTCTGAGTGCATGTCAGAGTAACAGCGGGACCACAACCAACCAGGGCTTGGCCAGAGCTAAGGAATAGCTATTGACAAATCTTCAATTGCACACTCACATACATGTGCACACGGGCACATTCTCACAGGGGCAGCTAACTTAAATGAAATGCATTCTAGGAAATCCTAACTTCCATTAAAGGAAGCATTTTGGAGCTCTTTAGTTCTATTCTGCCTTTCCTTTGCCTCCCATTCCCTTCCAATGCACATTCCCATATCAGCTTCCATAGTTCCATTGCACCCCCTCCAAGTAAGAGAGCCAGCTCTGCCATCAAATTCACTGGAAGCACTGGAATTACTCAGAGATTCCCTTTTTTGCACAATATCATTCACTTTTCTCTAGTCAAATATATGGGAAAAGTACACTGCCACCCTGGCAAGTCTAGAGAGATTGAGACTCACTGCAATGTGCTGCAGCCTGGCTCATCTGTGCCTACCAAACCCACACTTAATGCTAATCCAACCCCTGTTACCACACCACCACCCCCCCACAAAAAGGCAGCCCTGAGCCCACTCCAACCCCTGCAACAGGTCCAGTAGCTGGGCCAGAGAACTAACCTATGCCAGTACCGGTCACCCGCTGCCTTCCAGGTTACACCAGAACAAACAGCCCCAAACCGCCTGTTTTAGCCTCAAATGCAATGCACTGCAGCATGTCCCAAGCCAACAGAGGTGTGAAGTCAGTTCTTACTCTGTGACATTAGTCAAGACTGGCTCTTATCCCTGCAATCGGCTTCCTCATGAGGACAAGTGGAAGGGCAGGCACCGCTCTCTTCTCTTTAGTGACCAGTGACAGGACTCACAGGAACAGTGTCAAGCTGCAACAGGGGAGGTCCAGGCTGGACATCAGGAAGAGGTTCTTTACCAAGAGGGTTGTTACGCACTCAAACAGGCTCCCCAGGGATGTAGTCACAGCACCAAGCCTGTAGGAGTTCAAGAAGCATTTGGACTGTGCTCTTATGTAGTCTCAATTATTGGGTAGACCTGTGTGGTGCCAGGAGTTGGGCTCGATCCTTGTGGGTCCCTTCCAACTCAGGATGTTCTATAATTCTATGATTAATCTGCCCATGGCTCTGGCAAAAGATCTAGCTGAAAGGCAGCTTTTTGCAGAGATTTTAGGTACACGCATGACCTGCAGGCACTCCTGCAATCAAACACAGAGGAGAAAAGTTTTCATTCCATGCTGTGACAGGCTTCTCCATGGGGGGAGGGGCAATGACTCTAAGGGCCAAGGATAATGATGTGGGATGCTCACACAGGCCTAGATACCCACAGCTGCAGGGAGCCTTTGCCTGTGATGTCAGTGCCCTCCAAGTCAACAGGTGTTCAAGATTTACCTCTGCCATCCCTAGAATGACCCCATGAACAGTAGTGCACTTGCAGGGGGGGCTGAACCATCACCACCTCCAGCTGTGTCCAGTCTTCTTTCAAGAAAGATTTGCTGGCAACTCTAGGTTGATCACAAGTGCAATTAACTATTACCCATCTTAAAAGGCAAATCAAGATGGACATTTTTGAAATTACCAGCAGGAAGTGTGTATTATAGGTGAGCCAGTGTTCTTCTGTTGGAGCTACAGCATCTGAAAATATAACTACAGCTGAGAGCTCAAGTGGTTGCATGTCAGGCTGAAACATGCCCAGCTTCTCCTGCTGTCTGCATCCCATTCCAGCACCACTGCTGATTTACCCCACATGTTCAGTCCTCCCCTGACTATTTCCAAGGACTTAGTGCAATGTTTCTCAGAAATCTCCAAAGTAGAAATACAAAAACATACAATCAGACATCCTAGAATGGCACCCAGTGTACAAGGAACTAGAAAGTAGTACGTATTATTCCTTAGAAGTACAAGGGATATTTGACCAGGTAGCTTACATGGAAGTGACACCTTGACCAATACAAACTCTAAACAAGTAAAAGAATTAAAACATCTCAGAAAAATGTAACCTTCCTAAGTTGAAAAAGCTTCACTACCTCGTGGTGCAGTATGATGCAGTTTTATCATCTTGTGAACACCCACTAGGGAATAGAGATGCACTTTATAGAGTATTTCTCAGAAAACTACTTACATATTTAGTGTACAAGATTTATGTCAGCATGGATTACTTTACAGATCCTATTTTTCACTCAAGGCCCAGTGGATTTTCTCCTGTTACACCAGATGCAGTGAACAAACGCTAACATCTCTCATCTCCACATAGAATCTTTCCCCAACTTGTTTTAATTGAAATAATCACGTGTAAAGAAAACTATCCTATCATCTTCCTGTTTTTTTTTAAGATGTCTTTTTTGTACAGAACATTTTTCAGCCAAAACACCACTTCTATCAAGAATGGCCAATTGTCTTTAGTCAGTGTGAAAACTGTCGTTTCCAATATGCCACATCTCACGATTTTGTATGTTAACATGTTCAAGTGTCCATGTTAATTTTTGAGCACACAGTTCAGAGGTTACGTGATCAAATGAATGAATGATTAAGAGGAGCTATCTAGAAATTGAACCTTAATTCATGAAGTCTAGAGTTAAAGTCCTGTGACATTGTGCACATTTCTTAATGTTGACCTTACCAACCGGCTGTGGGTAATATTTGTACTCAATTTTCAAAGGAGCCATCTCAGAAATAAGGGAGCCCATTTCATGCACAAGTAATTCTCAGAAGTGCCTAATTTATTTTGATCATCATCTTTTGGCTCCTTAAGCCTTAAAATCCTTCACCTTCTAACAAGATTCTACCCTAAGAGGGGGGAAAAAAGAGCTGGAAGAGATGTGAGAACGTTTTAAAGTAGAACAGGGACACTTACATGAGAAAGAGCAAGCAGTTCTGCAAGACTGCTAAAACAGATCTGTAACCATATTCATGTAACAAATCAAACATGCTTACAGTGACGAGGATAACAGTAAAGCTCATGTTTTCTTTCTTGATCCATAGTTGTTCCATGGTATTTCATCAGTCATTGATGTAACCAGTCACGTGTCACTCGGCTTGCTGAACTGCTGTCTTAAATATAAAAAACAGCTTAGTTTTACGTTGACAGGGAATACTAAGAATTTCAAGTACAAACCATTTGGTCTCTCAAAAGTATTAACCTAAGCTCCCTGACACAGTATTGTAATACCATATGCTAGTTTGGAGCAATGCATCCAAAGGTATCAAAAATCACTTGGAAGGGTTACCTTTATACTTACGTTCTCTCACCAGAGAAGCAGCGAAGATGCATCCATCATTATTTCTTCTCCTTTTCATTTGGAAGTTACCATTCTCTCAAAATCCTTGGGCAAAAACCTGAGAACAGAGCAAGTGGAAGCAGAATCAACAGCAAGTTGGAGGATAGAGATGAACAGAAGTATACTGCGTCACAGAGAACATAGAGGTCAAAAAGTTGAAGAAACCGAGATGGATAGCTGCTCACAAAAGGGAAGAAGGGCACAGGAAAAGAGAGCAGACATCTTGAAAGATAGCCATTTATGACCTAAGAGCTACTCAGGAAGGCAGAGAAAAACATGGAGAAAAATCTGAGCAGTGTAGGAGGTGAAATTTCTATCACTGCAGTTAATTTACTTGAGCTCTTTGTGAAATAAATGCTGTTAAGTATTTTCTTCCAGAAGACACCAGAACAGTAGCTAAGTTAGCCAAACGTTCTTAGATTGAAAATGCAATTGGATTGTTTTATCAGTTTGAACACTGAAAATATGACAGGTATGAACTGTCACAAATGGAATTAGTATGTGGAAAAGCCAGTTGTTTGCCTTTGAGATTCATGCCACAAAAATGAAGTAGTTACGCATCTAGAGTTCCTCTCACTTTAGAAAGAGAAATTCCCCAAAATAGTCAGGAGATGAAATGACCATTTTTTTCAGAGTAGCATGCAGAGTGTTCCCCCAACTCCCCAAAAAAGTAAACAAGGCTAAGTGACTTCACTACCTAGACCTACCATCATTCTTGTTTTTAGAAGAGGACAGGTGCATTCTGGAAGTGCCACATCACCTTTGTTTGCCTCCCCACCAGACTCATTTCTCCATTTAGAAGGCCTAGAGGAGTGGAGTTCTGAGATTCTTGATGCATTTTAGGGAAGATGGAGAAGCCTTGAAGGACTGTTTCAAAGATGCTGGTAACTCAGTTCTTGAACTATGGAGTTGGTCAAGAGCTGCCAGGAAGGTGCTTTGTTCAGAAAGCACAGGTTACGACCTTAACCACATTACCCAACAACCCCTCACCAAACACCCTACTAATAAAATACTGAAAAGCCCTGTCATTTGGATTGCCCTTGTACCTGACTGTTAGAAAACATGGGCTTCACAAGCAATATACTCCAAGTCTTTCCCACTTCCTTAAACCACATTACCTCTTTGCCTTCAGGAAGAAACAGTTGATTGGATCTATTCTGCAATTCCCTAGGGAATAAAGAAACAGCTCTGTACTTTCAAACCATCTTTAGAGGAAACCACACGAGAAAGGTCTGGCATGGTGAAGACACACCTTTACTAGTTGATTGTCTTATTTTCTCAATCTAAAACAAGTACAACAGATAACGCAGCACAGCAACAGTCTCTCAGATTCACCCTTAATCGTGGTAGTGGAGCACATGCAAGTATTCCAGACATTTACAGGCAAAACACCTTCCCAAGTTTGAATGCTAACACAGTTGAGCACAGTTACAAGGGACAAACCGGATACAGAAAGCTCTATCACCCAAGCTGCCTGAGCCAAAGGCAATCTTTGACACAACTCATGGAAACCTAAGACTCAGTCAAGTCCCCTTCTTCCTCTCCAACTAGGGAGGATACAAGTCCACCACTGCAGGCATACACACACTTGCAGATCCCTGAACACCAAACAAGGCCCCTCTGGCAGGGGAGAGCCCCTGCCCAGCTCCCAGACCCCTTACCTACTTCACAGCTCTCCTTCTCACCAGCAGTTCCAGCTTCAACTCTCCTGCAACACTCCATCCTGGTTTGGGCTGGAAGTATCTTCCTCCCAGTACCTGGTGTGGTGCTGTGTTTTGGATTTAAAACGACCCACGCTGGTAACACACTGATGTTTTAATTGTTACAGAGCAGTGCTTTCAGAAAGCCAGAGACTTCTCAGCTTCTCATACCACCCTGCCAGTGGGCAGGCTGGGGGCACACAAGGAGCTGGGAGGGGACAGAACCAGGACAGCTGACCCTCAAGTGGTTTAAGGAATGTTCCAGATGTGGGGTGACTAGCCAGAGGGTTGGAAGACCACCGTGTGGGGACAGCCTAGGAATCAGCCAGGGGGTGATGAGTAATTAATTGCATAAAGCATCACTTGATTTGTACAGGCCCCTGCTACTCATCCCCAGCCCAACTGAAGAGCCCACAGGTGAACACGCAGCCACACCCCCGGCTAGGCAAGATCCACACAGCTCTCTCCACCACCAGGCATGACCTGCAGCCTCCCTCCAGCCAACACTGCACAGCCCTGCCCTCCCCTCGCTCATACCAGACACCCCCCCCCACACACACAACAGCTCAGCTGGGGCACACCGCTCCTGTCCCAGCACCCCCACGTACCAAACCCCACTCTGTCCCAGCACCAGGCACTGCATGAACCCAATAAGGGGTGGCCGGGACCGCTCAGGTCCCAAGCACCCGGAGGCTGCAACGATCGGGCACAACCCCGAGCCCACCACGGAGACGTCCCGGCGACGGCAGACCCTGGCTGAACCTCGCCCTTCACCTCAGGACCCGCTCCCATCCCCTCGCACGCCAGGCGCAGGGGCTGCACCTCCCCACTTGTAACGGCGCTACTTCAGCCTCGGGGTTTCACCACGGGCTCAACGACCCGCTAACGACAGCTCCGTCGCTCCACAAAGGCCCGAGGAGACCCCAGCACCCCCAGGAAAAGAGGAACGGGAAGGAGCAGGCAGACACGCGCAGAGCCACGGCAAACCTGAGCACCGCCCTCGCCTCCAGCGCTGCCACACAGCCCCGCTCCCGCAGCACCGCCGAAAGCCACCCCCTACCCTCCTCGGCGCCATTTATAGGCCAGCCTCGAGTCCCCGCCCCCCGCCCTCACACGCTAATTATGCTAAGTACACCCAGAATGCTAATTAGCCGCAGTCCGTGTTCCAGAACTTTCTGGTAAGGGGTTGGGGGGGGGGCGCTGTTGCTGAGGTGCTCCCTGCCCCCCGGCTGTCAGAGCCACGGCTGCACAGGGGGCAGGTGGTTGCTGGGGGGTGCCCTGAAAAAGGGCTGCCCTGCCTTCGCGAGGTCCGCTCTTCTCAGCCAAATTGAAATGGATTGAGCTCCTTTCCTACCAAGTGTGTCACACGTCGTCTTTTTCTCCTCGGTCTCTCACAGGCACCACGGGCTGGGGATGCCTACACCCCTGGCCTGGCTCCAGCAGCTGGCACCCAGCGCACTCATCAGTCCACCCGGTAGCTGGCTGTCCGCGCTCGAAGTCATACAATCCCAAAATCATTTTGCTCAGAAAATAAATAAATAAATAAAAAGACGAAACCTTTAAACCTTGAATAGTTGTACTTGCCTTTTCCTGGCTTCCCTCTGCCTCCTTGCCAGGCTTGGACACCACCTGAAACCAAAACATAACACCCTACCAGCTACTAGGAGGAAAACGAACTCTATCCTAGCTGAAACCAGGACAAAAAGTTTGGCAAAGCTAAGAAAAGAGAAGAAATGACAGGAAAAAACAAAACAGCTGCTTCATTCATTCTGCTGAGGAGGATTTTATTAAATACAGTCTATTGAAATGAGAATGTATTTTACAAAATCCTTTCCTAACTAAGAAGCTGCTGTGGGAATGTGGCTGTGCGGACGTGATTGTGAGTGCAGGAATGTGAGCATTTGCTGGGGGGGGAGGGGGAGGGAAGTGTTCATTGGAGTGGCTTGGCATGTGAAATAGCATGTGCTAGGCAATGCTGACAGTGTCTTGAAGAGGGAAGACCCAGGTAGATTGGAGGAAGGAGGAACAATGGCCAAAATGGCCATGGCCATTATAGATTTGCCAATAGCTCTTGTCCAGCTCTGGGCAATCTTGGGTTGTCCTGTTAGTCTGTGCCATGCACTCAGAATGTTCTCCTCAGGCTAGCTGTCGGAGGCAGCCAGACAGTGGTGATGACCCCTGCCTAGGAACAGGCAAAGCGAGATCAGTGCCCTTCAAGGCCATCAAGTACAACTGTCAACCTGACTTACCAAATCTCCTCACTAAGCCATGTGTACTGCCACATCCATGTCTGTTAAATCCTCCAGGGTTGGGGGAGCACCGCCACTTCCTGTGGCAGCCCATTGCAATGGTTGACCACCTCCCTCTGTGAAGAAATTCTTCCCTTTATCCAACGTAAACCTGCCCAGGTGCAGCTTGAGACTGTTTCCTTGGGTCCTATTGCTTGTCACCCAAGGAGAGTGACATCATCCTGGCTGGCTGGTCTCCCATCAGCCTCTTTCTCTGCAGACTAAGAAACCCCAACAACCCTTGTTCCCTTGGCTGCTTCTCATTCGTCTTGTCTTCCGATCCCTTCACCAGCTTTGTTCTCTGTGCACGCTTCGGAGCGTGTATCCTCCCTGCAGTGAGAAGCCAAGTGCCCTCTGGTAAATTCATGTCCCAATGTTTCCATGTCCCAGCACCCAATGCATGTGACGTGGTCTTTAACAGTCTGTTTTATCTCTTAACCTTTCCAGAGGCTTGTTGGCGAGTTGCCAGGCCTCACCATACTGATATCCCAGCCACCGCCCCCTATTCAGGGAGACTTCACTTTCATGGCTCCTTTGATCACACACAGCGCAGGTTTCAACACTCACAGGTGGTGACCTGTGTTGATGGCCTCAATGGTCAGGTCTACCCCTCGATCACAAGCACATCTTCCTGCATGTGGCATCCCTCCCCCTATGTCCTGATACTTCATGGGCCCACTGAGCTACAAACAGCTCAGCCTTACCGTCCCCTGTAGACATCCACGTGAGACACTTGAGTTCTCAAAGCTCAGTCCACCTCTTTATTATGATGTTTTCTGGGGGCATGACTCTTGGGCACGTGAGCATCTCTGTTACGTATCTTTTCTACTGAGGCAGCAATATCCTCCCACACTAGAGCAGCACAGGTAGGTTTACCTCTGTGCTGCCAGTTGGTCTGCTTCCATTGCTGTAGCTACCCCCGCAGAGCATTTGCCACCTCATTGCAGATGTTCTGTGAGGTCACAGTGGGCCCCATGAATTCATGCAGAGGTCCCGTAGCACGTCCTGTCATAGCCACCTTGTGCTCGTGGCCTAGAGGGTGCAAAGCAGGTTCTGGCTGCTGGCAAGTGGTAGCATGGGGCAAGCACAGGGGATTGCTACTCCCAGCTGCTGCCTGCTCTTCCTTCTCTCTCTCTCTGTTCTCCTCCTCTTGGTGGCCCCATGTCCCGGGGAGACCTTGACTATCCCATGGTTAGGACTGCGCCCAGGTAGGGTTGGCAGTGAGGGATGCTCTGGCAATGCTGGCTCTGGGCCCAGCACCACGTTCTTGGGGCTGCCTGGCAAGCAGTCTTGGCTGGCAGGGCCATAAGGGAAGCCGTTGGCGCTAATGGGAGCTTTGCTGCCCTGTGCCTGGTTACTGCAGGGTGGGGGGCAATGGCTCTTGAGCATCTCCCCATATCCCAGCTTGGGGCCTCAGGGATGGCCTGGAGGGAAGAGCTCAGCTGCTGTTGACTCCAGGCACAACAGCCTTTCTCCTGTTCCCCTGCAGCACTCCCCTAACAACGCCAGGTCTCCCTGCCAGGTCCCCAGCCCACAGCCGAGAAGCGCAGATGGGGTGGTGCTGGGTGAGCCATCTGCTGGCCAGCGCGCCCTGGACTGTGAGCAGCGCAATGACACCCTGTTGTCCTCTGCAGCTCCCTGTTCAGTTTTTCCTGCTTTGGGGAACGTAACAGGCCCCCCGGTAGGCAAGCACAGCCTTGTCTGTCCAGCGGGTCTTTGAGTGCTGGTGCCTATTGCCCTGAGTCAGCATCTGGGGAGCTGCTGGGTCCCACGTGTGGATCTCATCGTCCCTGTGCTGTCACTGCACATCCCGTGTAATGAAGCCTATTAGAGTGTGTCACGAAGGCTTTCCTCTTCTGTACTCCATTGCAGGTTCTCATGTAGGCAGCGCTTATTCAGCTTCTCCCCTGAAAACTGGTTCTGAGCCTTGGGGGAATCCCAGGGGTGAGTTGCCTATATTGCTGTCCTTGGGTGTTTGTCTGGGCCCTGGTCAGGGCTCACCCAACGTTAGCCACTTGTGGCTTCCACGGCATTACGTGATCCCCTTCCAGTCTCTGCAGCCCCTTTCCAGGGGAGCGTAGCACAACATGGAGAGAAAAACTTGGTTGTCTTTGCTTGCTTACAGCTCTGCCTGCAGGCCGCCCATCTCGGCAGTACCGTTTTCTTAAGCATCAAGGCTTTTCCAGGGGTAAGCAGCCCACCTTTATTGGCTTTGCAGTGACAGCATTTATTTTCAGTCTTGTTTTCAGGGGAATGTACCTTCATACATTCTTCACTGCTGCTCAGATACATGTAAGAGCAAAGTGGGAATCAAGTAAGGCTTCTTTATCTCGTGAAGCTGCATTGCAAGCTGCTGAAGCCTTGAGCTTCTTCCAGCATTGTCTGCAAAGACAGCAGCTTTTGGGGCTGAGTTTAGAGCCTGAGTGAACTCCTGGGGGTCCTTTTCCCCAGGAGCTGTGCACATGGTGAGTTTTATGCCAATACAGTTCCCGTGCTGGCATCTGGTACCACACTGCCACGTGCTCGTCAGTGGAAGGGGGGAACGGGTGTCAGGCAGCATTAGTGTTTCCTGCCATTCAAAGCTGAAGGAGTTTATTACAGTATGTGACAGGAGCTGTTCTCGTGTGCCTTTGGTTGCAGATGTGGCCACAGGTGCTGGCTCTGCATCTCTTCAGTGGAATCCTGATTCTGAGTCTTGGAGAGGTCACCTGGGTACATTGGCTCTATATATTTCATGAGGGAGCTGCCAGGCTACACCCAGGAGGTCAACCCAGCCACTCTGCAGGCATTTCTTAGGAAGCTGTTTATTGCAGCATTTCACACTAGCTTTCTTCCTCCATGTTTGTTTTCAGCTGTTCCCATAAAGAATGTTTCCCTCAGTTTTAGGATGGATCCTGGTTTTGAGCAACAGGGACCTCCCAAGTTGCCAATGCTTCTTTCGGAGTAAGAGTAAACATTTAGAGCGAAGAGAATGACAGGTGTTGGGGAGTAGTTACGAGTTCAAACTGCGTTTGCTGCCATTCAAAGCTGAAGATGTATCTTGCAGTATCTTACAGACAAAGCTCTTCTTTTTTCTGCCTTTGTTTGCAGATTTGGCCAGAAATGCTGGCTCTGGGTCTTTTCTACAAAATAGGGGTATGGAGCATGGGAGAAATTGCATGGGTAAGGCATGCATATTCATTCCCAAAGACACTGCTGGAGATAACCCTCATTCAGCCTCTCCCTCACGAGTGGGCTCTTGCTCAGGATGACTGTACCTGGTCATCCTTGTCCTCTAGCGCTAACACACGAGAATGAGGGAAAGCAACCAAGTGAAGATAACTGCTCGGACTTGCCAAAGACACTGCGAGACTGTCAGTGGTACAGAACTCCTAAAAGCGTGTGACTGTCCCATTTCCTCCAGGAGCTGGCGGTGAAAAAAATGCAGAGGTTTCGGATCACAAACGGGTGCCAGAGCGCATCGCAGTTGTGGTGCTGGCCATCCTTGTGTGTCTGTTCCTTCTGGCAGCTTTGGGCTACTCAGTGAAGTGGTTGCTGAAGATGAGACAACGGTGAGTAGGTTTTTCCCAGCAGTCTCTGCCAGATTGCTGCTCTGTGCAGGGAAGCATTTCTAGCGAGAACATCCTGGAGCACAAGGAGCTGTGGGCAGCTCTTTGCTGGGATTTCTGCTGAGAGACTTCTTTAATGTTAGCCTGTCGATTCGTATTAACGCATTTTCTTTTTGAAAACCCTTTTGTTCTGTCGCAGAGAACCATTGCTGGGTGAACCTTCCTTTCCCTTGTGGAGTAAAGATCCAGACAACGTGGAAAAAGAAAGAAAAATGGAAGAAATCGCAAAAGAGATTGAAAGTCTGCCTGAGGGACCATGCACATTATTAAGACCTCCACCAAATGCCCTGCATGAGAATTAAATGTGTTTGTGCAAACAAAATATTACACTAACCTTGCATGTTCAAAAGTGATTCTGCAGCCATTTCAGAGGTACAACAGTGGGGGTTATGTGTGAGAAACAAAGTAGTGTTTTTGCACTAGAAGTTGTTTTTGCAGTGGAAAATCCACTAACCGCGCATATTCAAAAGCGATTGTGCAGGTATGACAGTAGCATAACAATGGGGAGTGTGTTAAGCAGAGAAGAGGAAGGTCCCACTGTTGCAAAATAAGGAGGATAGCTAAGAAAAACAGAATGAGCAGTACGAAATCAGTGAAAACAAAAATTGCGGTCCCTCTAGTCAGGAGAGAAGGAAAAAAAGGAAAGGAGAAATTAACAGTTGGTCAAATAAAATTGTACATATATGGTATAGAAGGGCATCGAGTAGGTTATGAATCTGTAGTATTCAGCCAGTGAGGAAAGGGGAGAAATCAGGTGTCAGTAATAAGGAATATAAGGTTAAGATGAACTTTTACTGTGTGCTCCTGCTTGCAGGATGCCCACCATTGCCATAGCAAATAAAACAGCTTCACAGAAGACCCTGTCTGAAAAAAAAAAATCCTTCTCACATTATGATAAGCAGATCAGGGGTCAGTGGAAGTTTCAGCTGTCTTCCTCATTTTGGGACAGTGAAGAAATACAGGACGAGCAGTGCAAAATCCGCAAGAACAAAAAATCGCAGGCCCTCTAGTCCTGAGAGAAGGAAAAAAAAGGAAAACGACCAATTAATGGTTGGTCATATGCAATTGTACAGATATACAATACATATAGCAACAAGCGTCGAGCAGTTTGTGAACCTGTAGTACTCAGCCAATGAGGAAACAGGGGAGGAATTAAGCGTCGGGTAATAGGGAATCCGCACTCCTGCTTGCAGGATGCCTGCCAGTGCAGTTGCTAATAAAAATGCTATTTCACAGAGATCCTTGCCTGAGCCTGTGTTATTGACTCTTGTGTATCACAGATGCAAGGGGTAACACGGAGGACACAAGGTGCAGATGAGGCTGAGGCACTGAATGCCTTTTTGCTGTAGTTTTTCTGTCCTGTACAGAATTTATCAGACAATCAAGTGATCAGCTGTGCTTAGAACAAGTTTATGAAAGGCAGGTCCTGCCCGGCTCATTTGTGGACATCATCTACTAGAATCTTAGTAAAGCTTTTGAGAGTTTCCCGTGGTATTCTCCTGCAGAGACTGCCTGATCAGGGCTTGAAGAGGTTTGCTGGCTGAAGAACTGGCTGGGTGGCTGGGCTCAGAGACTCAGCGCAGAGTTCAATCCAGTTGGTGGCTGGTCGCCAGAGAGGTTCCCCAGTGCTCCATACAGAGGCCAGGGTCGTTCAGTATTCCCATCAGTGATCTGGAGAAGGGGTTCAAGTCCACCCTCAGTAAGCTTGCAGACAATACTAATTAGGGTCTCCAAAGCCATCTATCCTGAAGCAGACCAGCTCCCTGACAATTTGCATAGGCTAGGTCAACAGGCCAAGTCTGACTAAGTGACAGCCAGCAAATGTAAATGCTGGGTGCTGCATTTGCATCAGAACCCCAGAGCAGTGGTGTGGGCTTAGGGATGAGGGGCTGGAAAGTTGCCCAGCGGAAAAGGGCCCGATCCCAGCAACTGGGCTGTGGGTATGAGCTGTGAGATGGCACAAATCTTCTTGTGTATCACCCAGGTGAGCACCCCGTCACCTGGTTGCTCCAGTGCAGGAATAAGAAGGCCAGTAGCCTGGAATTAGAGCGCAGGGAAGCCAAGCGGCTGGATCCCTCTGAGGGAAGGTGATGTTGACAGAGCAATGGGATAATGGTCACAAGCCATCAGCATCCAGAGGCAAGTCCTGTTAGGTGTGGAAGAGAACTATCCCTTCAGGGAAGAGGTCACCCAAGCAAGTGGACCTCCATGGAGACGGGTATCCAGTACTAAAGGAAGTTAGCCACGCTGGAGAGAGTTTATGGTGACTTGCAGTACGATGACCAATTCTCTAAAGATCCAGATTAAGTCAAGTGCATACAACCACTGTAGCACAGGTTTGTATGGAGTGCCCCATTGTTCTATGCCAACTCATTGGCAGTAACGAGCCGGAAAGACAACGAACATATGCCACACTAATCGGCTGGCCAACTTCAGCAATGCAAAAAAAGCCTCTCTCCCTCCCTATAGACTCACATCTCAGCTGTTGAGAAGCTTTCCTCAAAGGCCCACCAATCAAGAATGCTGTGCAGAAGCTGTCCTGGAAGTTCCGGCAGTTCAATAAGGTTACGTCCTACTCCCTACCTGTACAAACCAGTATCTAAGCTACTAGGAGCAAGCACTGCTCTCTGCTCAAGAGGATATAGTAGGTACACACCACATGCCACCCTGCAGTTTAACCTGCGTGATCGTGGAGAGGACATGAAAAAATGGGATGGAAAAATCTACCTTGACCCTAGAGGTACACAAATTGCAAGGAGAACAATTGCAAAAGCAGTGTCTTCTGAGAAAACTGCTGCTCCAGTTTCCATGGGCAGTCATCCAGACACAGTAACGAATACTGTGACCAGGACCAGATGAGCTGTGCCTCCAGCCAAGTGGAGAAAAGGACAACCAGGTTTATCTGACTGTGTGGACTCAATGGCCTGGAACATCAGCCCCACAGGGGTTTAAGACTCTAGCGGGCACCAGTGTACCCTAATGCCAGCAAGCTAGAAAGCAGCAGACCCCATCTGTGTTTCTGGAGTGACAGGGGGATCCCAACAGCTAACTGTACTTGAACTTGAAGAGAGGGTAACTGGGAAGGAGTGGCAAATGCACCCCACTGTGACTGGCCCCAAGGCTGCAGGCATGCTTGACATAGACTATCACAGGAGAGGGTACTTCAATAATCCAAAAGTTACCAGTGGGCTATTGGCATAACTGTCTTGGATACACAGCAAATTAAGTAGTTGTCCTTCCTTTTGGAGGACCCTTTTGCTGTTGGATTGCTCTAAGTCCAATAACCCTCAGCAAGGGGGGGGGGGCAGATACATAGTACTTAAGCTTTCTGACAGGTTACACCAGAACAAATAGCCCCAAACAGCCTGTTTTAGCCTCAAATGCAATGCACTGCAGCACGTCCCAAGCCAACAGGTGTAAAGTCAGTTCTTACTCTGTGACATTAGTCAAGACTGGCTCTTATCCCTGCTACCTTGTTAGCGTAGCAACCACATAACCAGCAAGTGATTATATGAAGGGGCTTTATTCAGTGCTGGAAGCCGGGGCAGGTGCCCAAATCTGGCTTCAAGTCCCGTTACTTCCCAACCATTATTTATACATTCAACATTACATAAGGCATACATATTCATTACAGGTGGTAACATCAGCCTCGCATTCCATTCTAATTAGCTCCCCTCCCCTTTGCACATGCGTGGCGCTCTCTGGTGGTCGTCCAGGTGGTCGTCCAGGTGGTCGTCCAGATGAAGTAAGGACTCTTTCTCTCCACTAAACTTTTCACCTTTCTCACTCGACGCATGCTCCCTCCGCTCCTTGGTTCTGCTTCAACTCATTTCAGCATTTCCAGGTCCTTATCCAAGGTCAGGTTGTACCTGTTCCCTCCCAGGGTTCCCCTTCAAAGATTCATTTGACTGTTCAGTATACTCCCTAAGTTTCCCAGTATACATAGATTAATTGATAATGTAAGTACATTTGGCAATACTTAATTATACTTTATGACCCATCACCTAAGAGACATTAATAAAACATCCATTCGATTCTCCCTAACACTAACATTTCCCCCCTTTGAAAATACTTCACCCATACCGAGAGCAAGTATTTTCATTACTATTAGGTTGAATCAGGTTAGTAGAGGTTAGTGAGTACAACTTGATAATGAGATTAGTAAGTATAATCTTAACGCATCTTCGTTAGTCTACTATCTTATTGATTCCTCTATGCCTGCTTGTTAACGCTAGTACTATAGGATGGGGGTGGAGTAAGTGGGATAGGGTGTTCTGGGTGATTCCCAGTAAGGACTCTCATTATTCGGCGATTCCATGCACTACTCCTAACTATTTCTCCTTTCACACACGAGAACATTACTCCCATTGCAGCGAATACAATTAGCAGCAGCACAATGCTTTGTAGGAGGGACTTGAGCCATCCTTCCAGATGAAGGCCTAGTCCCTCAAAAGTTGCTCCCAACCAATTTTGCTCAGCTTCTTGCTTTTCCTCCTCTAGCTCATGTTCCACATGAGCTAGTTGGGATATGTCATTTTCCACATCTGTAGTTACATTTGGAATATGTACACAGCAATGATCAATTCTGCCTTTCAAATATTCACACACCCCATGCTCTTTTAACAAAAGCATGTCCAGAGCCATTCTGTTTTGCAGGGTCATTTTGGTTGTAGCCTGTAATTGTAAGTTTAAATCTTTGAACCCCTTCTTGGTTACCTTTGCCAACCTGTTTACTTGGCCCATTAAGCTATATATTATTTCCCTATTCTGGTATGTTGCTATTGGAGCAAATAGTGATTCTATCACCCATCCTATCCTGATTGCAGTTGAGGGGTCTTGCCAATCATCATCTTGGTCTACCTCCCTTCTTATTCTAGTTCGCAAGTTTGTCGAACTCCCTTTAAAAGGAGATTTCTTCCAGAGCAGACACAAGGTGGGCAAGCCTAGTGTTATTTCTTTCGCTGGACCATCTAGTTCCAGGTGTGTTGTCCAGGTTCCATCATTAGCAGCCCATACGAAGTGTCCCATACTCCGTATCGTTGAATATTTGCAATTTACCTTGATTCTCTTGTTGCTCTTCTGACTGGTTATATTTCCGTTGACTCGCAGTCCCCTACATGCACATCCGGTCGCTAAAGCTATTTTTACTGGGAGTAAAAGTATGGTTTTCAGGTCCGTATCGCAATTCAGGATCTGGGTGCAATTCCACCATGGGACTGCCTTTACTCGTTCTCGACTACTAGTTTCCTTCTGATCTGCCATATATTCTTGGTCCCTTTGGCTATCATTTGTCTTACCAGTCCACTGTATGCACCAGGGAGTATTTCCTCCATATTGATATCTCTGCAGTATGCTCATGGTCCATGCGCTATCCCAGCCTTCTAATTCTCCTGATTCACTTACTTCCTCGCATTCCCATTTAACTTTCTCCTGTGATTTTGTACGTTGCTCATCATACTCACACCATCCTAGTTGTCTGCTCATGGTGTTTAAATTCGTGAATTGATAGTTTTTCTTTTCGCATTGTGAGTAGTAGGCAATTACCTTTTCCCTATAATATCCCTCGATCTTTTCCGTTTCCACAGTCTTTTCTGCTTTGCATTGAATTGTTTTATTCCGCTCAATTTGGGGCAATGAAGATGTTATTATGCCCCATGGTATAGGGTCCCCTGCTGACTTGGGTATAGGTAAACAAGCAGTTACTTGACTCACATTCTGCATTTTTGCAAAATCCCTAATCAAACCTATCATCAGATTTTCTTCTCGATTCTTTACTACCCATTGCATTCCTGGTGTTGTAGGCTGAATTGATCTTTTCCTTCTGGTTTCGGAGACTGTAATCTTACTAAATCCTCCAGCAGTTCCGTTATTATACAAACATTGATATTCTTCTAAGTTCTCCCTGGTAACTCCTCTAATTGTTAGGGTCGTCTGGCCTCCCAATCCTATACCTGTCTTGTGTTTCTCATCCTCCTCAGCTGGATCATTGTTCCTTGTCCAGCTGGTATTGGCTCTACTGTTACCCTGTAACCTACAACAATGACCAGGCCTAATTCCATAGCCCTCTTTTCCTCTCAGATTCTCACCAAGCACCTATACTTTCTTTGGTCTTCGAGAGTCAGGTTCCGGAGGTGCAGCTCTATACTTCCTTCTTTCCCTTGACATTTTTCATTTACCCACCCTTTCTTTTTCCAGTGTTCCCATAATCCCTCATGCCCGCCCTTGTTGTTGTAAATTGTATCGGGGTCTTGCGGGGGGGTCTCGAATCTTTTCCCATACAATCCGGGCTTTAGACAGATCTATCGGGGAATCACTTTTGACTCTGCAGATCAGAGTGGCATTATTTCCGACATATACGGTCTTATTCTCTTTCTTCTGAGGTATTTTCAGAGAAGCAGCATTTGTCTCACTATAATACGATAGTACCCACCAACCCCAAAACACTCCCAAAATTTGATAAACAATCATATCAAATACTCTGGATCTTTAATTTTGTAGGGCCCAGTGGCTGTGCCTCCCAAAGTCTCGGTACTCGTTTCACCCGAGTATAATGTATCCAAGCATCTACCCCTTCTACCTTGACAGCGGTGAAGGTTACCAGTAGAACTTGGTAAGGTCCATCCCACCGTTCCTTCAAGGGTTCCTCGTTCCAATTTTTGATGTAGACTCTGTCTCCTGGCTGTATATCACGCACTGGATTCTCCAAGGCCAGGGGTCGGTTCCACACCAGAACGCTGCGTAGTTGAGCTAAAGTCTTACTAAAGGATAAAACAATTACATACATCCTGTTTACTGGTAACATGCATATTCGGGTTCGGTTCAGGAGACTCATAAGGTTTTCCATACATGATTTCATAGGGACTTACTGACATCCCACTTCTTGGCTTTATTCTAATTCTTAGCAAGGCTACTGGTAAGGCCTGTGGCCACTGTATCTTAGCTTCCTGACAGATTTTGCTTAATTGTCCTTTTAAAGTTTGGTTCATCCTCTCTACCTGACCACTAGATTGAGGCCTCCATGGGGTATGTAAGTTCCAGGTAATTCCCAGTAACCTACTAACCTCCTTAACCACATTGGCAATGAAATGTGGTCCCCTGTCTGAAGAAATACCCAATGGTACACCAAATCTAGGGATTATTTCCTGTAGTAACCATTTTACCATTTCCTTTGCTTGGTTGGTGTGACAGGAAAGGGCCTCCGGCCATCCTGAAGAAGTATCAACCCCTACCAATAGGTATTTATAACCTCTTGCTTTAGGCAGTTAGAATCATAGAATCATAGAATATCCTGAGTTGGAAGGGACCCTTAAGGATCATCAAGTCCAACTCTTGACACCGCACAGGTCTACCCGAAAGTTCAGACCATGTGACTAAGTGCACAGTCCAATCTCTTCTTAAATTCAGAAAGGCTCGGTGCAGTGACCACTTCCCTGGGGAGCCTGTTCCAGTGTGCAACCACCCTCTCTGTGAACAACCCCCTCCTGATGTCAAGCCTAAATTTCCCCTGCCTCAGCTTAACCCCGTTCCCGCGGGTCCTGTCACTGGTGTTAATGGAGAAAAGGTCTCCTGCCTCTCGACACCCCCTTACGAGGAAGTTGTAGACTGTGATGAGGTCTCCCCTCAGCCTCCTCTTCTCCAGGCTGAACAGGCCCAGTGACCTCAGCCGTTCCTCGTACGTCTTCCCCTCCAGGCCTTTCACCATCTTCGTAGCCCTCCTCTGTACACTCTCCAACAGTTTAATGTCCTTTTTGTACTGTGGTGCCCAGAACTGCACACAGTACTCGAGGTGAGGCCGCACCAGCGCAGAGTAGAGCGGGACAATCACCTCCCTTGACCTACTAGCGATGCCGTGCTTGATGCACCCCAGGACACGGTTGGCCCTCCTGGCCGCCAGGGCACACTGCTGGCTCATATTCAACTTGCTGTCTACCACGACCCCCAGATCCCTCTCTTCTAGGCTGCTCTCCAGCGTCTCATCGCCCAGTCTGTACGTGCAGCCAGGGTTTCCCCGTCCCAGGTGCAGGACCCGGCACTTGCTCTTATTGAACTTCATGCGGTTGGTGATCGCCCAGCTCTCCAACCTATCCAGATCCCTCTGCAAGGCCTTTCCACCCTCATTCGAGTCCACAACTCCTCCAAGTTTGGTGTCATCAGCAAACTTGCTCAAAATACCTTCTATTCCTACATCCAGATCGTTTATAAAAATATTGAAAAGTACCGGCCCTAAAATGGAGCCTTGAGGGACCCCACTGGTGACCGCCCGCCAGCCTGATGCAGCCCCATTTACCACAACCCTTTGGGCCCTGCCCGTTAGCCAATTGCTCACCCATTGTATGATGTTTTTATTTAGCTGTATGGTGGACATTTTGTCCACTAGGATCCTATGGGAAACCGTGTCAAAAGCCTTGCTGAAGTCCAAAAAAATCACATCAGCTCGTTTCCCTTGGTCCATCATACGGGTGATCTTATCATAAAAGGAAATCAGGTTAGTTAGGCAGGACCTACCCTTCACAAACCCATGCTGGCTGGGACCAATGACTGCTTTGTCCCCCAGGTGCGCCTCAATAAGTTCGAGAACCATCTTCTCCATGATTTTACCACGCATTGACGTGAGACTGACAGGCCTGTAATTGCTAGGGTCTTCTTTCTGACCCTTCTTGTAAATCGGCACAACATTTGCCAGCTTCCAGTCTACTGGGACCTCTCCAAATTCCCAGGATCGTTGAAAAATAATTGAGAGAGGTTCCGCGATGACGTCCGCCAGCTCTTTCAGCACCCGGGGATGAATCCCATCCGGACCCATGGACTTGTAGGGATCCAGGTGGAGTAGCAAATCCCGCACACGTTCAGGGTTCCACGAAGTCTATTTGCCAGTAATCTCCAGGCTCTATCCCAGCCCTAGTTCTTCCCATCTCAGCATGTTTCCTTGCTACCGGATTATTTTTTAAGCAAAGCTCACATTTTGACATTACTGACTTTACCATTGTTAACATGTGTACCGAGATGACACCTCATTTCAAATAGGTCACCATTGCTCCTGCACCCCAGTGACATTCATTATGTTTTATTTGTAAGATTTCTCGCATTACTATAGGAGGCACTATGAGTTGTCCTGTCGTAGTCACATACCATCCATCAGGATTCTTCTGGACCTTCATCAAATTTGCAAGTCTCTTATCTTCTGCCGAATACTTTGGGTCTTTAGGTAATTTAAAACAAGAGAGGCCTACCTTTGATGGAATTAGAGCCATTACTTTCCATACTTCACGTGCAACCTTCCGGGCTGTCAAATCTGCCAGTCTGTTACCTTCTGCAATCTCTGACACCCCTCCTTGATGGGCTTTACAATGCATTATGGCCACCTGTTGGGGTTTCTGTACAGCTGTTATTAATTTAAATATTTCTTCCTGGTCTTTTATATTAGTCCCTTGTGAGGATAGCATTCCCCTTTCTTTCTATAATGCCCCATGTACATGAACTACCCCGAATGCATATTTTGAATTTGTCCAAATATTCACGTTCTTACCCTCGCTTAGTTCCAGGGCTTGTGTCAGGGCAATTATTTCTGCTCATTGGGCTGAAGTTCCCGGAGGTAGGGAATTTACCTCAATCACTACCTTTGATGTAGTTACCGCGTATCCTGCGTAACGAGTCCCATTTTCCACAAAGCTGCTTCCATCCGTGAAAAGTTCCCAGTCCGGTCTCCCCAGAGGCTGATTCTTTAAGTCTGTTCTGCTGGCATAGGTATGTTCGATGATCTCCACGCAATCGTGACTGAGGTCTCCTTCCTCCGTAGTTGTTCCTAGAAACACTGCTGGGTTCAATAAGTTAGTAGTTCTTGAGATTACATCATCTTGCTCAGTTAGTATAGCTTGATATTTCATCATTCGGCTGGGTGATAGCCAATGGCCCCCCTTTTGCTCCAATACCGTAGTCACCATATGTGGCACGAACACCTCAATTCGTTTCCCTAATATGAGCTTCCTGGCTTCCTGTATTAAAAGGACTGTGGCTGCCACGGCCCTTAAACACGAGGGCCATCCAGCGCTTACCGCATCCAATTGTTTAGAAAAATACCCCACAGGTCTTTCCCAGCTCCCAAGTCGCTGGGTCAGTACTCCTAATGCCAATCGTTGTCTCTCATGCACAAACAGCTGGAAGTCCTTTGATAAGTCCGGCAAGCCCAAGGCAGGCGCCTTTATCAGGGCTTCCTTTAATTTCTTAAAGGCCTCTTGTTGTGGCTTTCCCCAGGTAAATGTACAGGCCTTTTGGGTTTCATGGAGGGGCCTTGCTATGAGTCCATAGTCCATTACCCACTGTCTGCACCACCCGGCCATACCTAGGAAAGCCCGTAGTTCATGCAAATTTCACGGCTCGGGGATTTCACAAATAGCTTGTATTCGGTTAACTCCCAATTTTCTTTGTCCTTGAGTAATTTCACATCCCAAATAAATTACTGTTGTGCACGCGATTTGTGCCTTTTGTTTAGAAACCTTGTACCCATTTAGTCCCAATTGATTCAAAATATCAATAGTTACCTGAATACATTCTGACTCTCCTTTGGTAGCTATTAATATATCGTCCACATATTGTAACAGCAGGTATCGATCCTTTGGTACCTGAATCTGTCCTTGGTTAATCCAATCTTCTATTTCTTTAGCTAGTTGACCGTCGAAGAGGGTCGGGCTATTCTTGAATCCCTGAGGTAGTCTTGTCCAGCTCAGTTGCATCTTTCGTCCGTTCCGTGGATTTTCCCATTCAAAAGCAAAGAGCTTTCTACTATCCTTGTCAATGGGTATGCAGAAGAAGACATCTTTTAAATCAATTACCGTAAACCACTTATATTTCTCTTTTACAGATGTTAACAATGTATAAGGATTAGCCACCACTGGGTGAATATCTTTTGTTATTTCGTTTATTGCCCTAAGGTCCTGCACTAGCCGGTATTCCCCATTAGGTTTCTTTACTGGGAAAATTGGGGTGTTATATTCGGATTTGCATTCCTCCAGAATGTGGTAGCTAAGAAATTTATCTATAATCTTTACTATTCCTAGTCTAGCTTCTAGCTTCAACGGGTACTGTTTAATCCGTACCGGTCGGGCCCCTTCCTTAAGTTCAATTTTTACTGGCTGGGCTACTTTTGATTTTCCAGGCACGTCCATTTCCCAAATCGTAGGCATTACTGCATTTTCTACCTCCTTTGGTATATGAGGAACAGCCTTCTCTTTAATCATCAATATTTGTCCCACTTTGGATTCTGGGATTCTCATAATTAATTCTCCATCTTCAAACGTTATGGTAGCGTTTAGTTTAGTTAACAAATCCCGTCCCAAAAGAGGAATAGGGCATTCTGGTACATATAAAAATTCATGCGTAATTTCTTTACCTCCAAACCGTAAATCAAGGGGTTGTAAGAACAGCCGTATTTCCTCCTTCCCAGTGGCACCTACAACAGTAGTTTTCCTTTCCCCTATCTTACCACTTAATCTATTGAGTACTGAATATGTGGCCCCTGTATCAATTAAAAATTTTACTTCCTTATTTCCTATTTGAATTTTTACTAAGGGCTCTTTAGTTTCTGCTACCGGATCTCCTAGTCAGCTACTATATTCCCCCAGAACCATCGCCTTAGCTGCTTCTTGGTTTCGGAACGAATTTCCCCCACCAACGATCAGCTGTCCACGGAGAGGGCACTCGTTTTTCCAATGACCCTCCCCCTTACAATGGGCACATTGGTTAAGACCCAGCCGGTTTCCCCCTGAGCTCGGGTAGCCTCTCCCTGTTCCTCTACCTCGACCATTAATATTTCCTCTTCCCCTGCCCCTTAATCCTGCATGTTCTCTCCCTTGAATTACTGCTAATAAGTTCTGTTGTTGCCTTTTTGTCGTTTCCTTTTCTCTGTTATTATACACTTTCCAGGCTATTTCCAAGAGCCTATCCGAATTTCCCAAATCTGCACCTTCCAACTTTTGCAATTTCTTCCTAATATCCTCTTGGGCTTGTCCCAGGAAAATGAGTGCTAATTGAGCTTTAGCTTGCTCAGTCTCTACGTCTAAATCCGTATATTTCTTAGCAGTTTCTTTCAATCTCTCTAAAAAGGCGGAAGGTGATTCTGCTTTTTCTTGCTTGACATTATACAATTTTGACCAATTTATGGTCCGGGGCATGGTATTCTGTACCCCGACTTGTACCCAATCTTGATATCTCTTCAGCCTGCTTATTCCATCCCCTGTGTTATAATCCCACTGGGGATCCTCAGTGGGGAAGTTTTGATCTAGATTTCCAAGCACTAATCCATTTCGTATATCCTCTCGGGCTCTCTCTCTAGCTGCCTGCAATACCATGTCTTTTTCTGTCGAGTCCATCAAAGTATCCAGGATCACCTGGAGATCATCCCAATCGGGATTTTGGGTTTTAATTATCATTTTCATTACCCTGGCTACTTTATCTGGGTTTTCCCTGTAGGTGCCAGCTGCTTGTTTCCATATCATTAAAGCCCCAGCTGAAAGAGGCACCTTAACATATACCGGTCCTTCTGTCCCCACTCCTTGCCTGAGAGGAGCGATTATTTTCCCTCTGTTCATTTATAGTTTCTCCTGCCCTTCGCTGTTGCCGAGTCCTGTGTGACACAGGGGAGACTGAAGTCGGGGATTCTCCATCACTACTGCTATCTTCATTCTCCCTTTTCCCTCCCTGTCCTGGCTCTTCCGGCGGAGCCGACAGCGCAACCTCCAAATCAGTATTTCCATTATTTATTTCCCCATAATACTTATTATTCTCTATTGCCTGATGCTGTATACAGTGTCCCTCCTTAGTACATGCACAACAACGTTCCTCAGTTGAAACTTCAAGCACAATTATTCCACAAGCATGCTGCCATTCAGGCTTTCGGCGCAAATAAAAGAATAATTCCACATACGGCAGTTCATCATATTTTCCTTCCCGCTTGCAAAATAGCATTAATTGTAAAATTGTATTATATTGCAATGTTCCATTCTCAGGCCAAGTTTCTTGGTCCTCTAGTTTATACTGTGGCCACCAAATATTACAATAATCAGCTTTCCTTTCCGCATTTCTTGACCCAAACCTCCCTCTTTCCAATGTGCTAGCAAACACCCCAGTGGGGATGTTCGTGGGATAGGTACATCTTTTCTCAGAATTCCTTTAATTTTTTTCATTTTGAGCTTATGATACAAACCCAAAAGCTGCCGGAGCAGCAGCGTGCTTACCACATACCAATAATACCAGGTGTTGACCCTTCAGCACAAACTAATACAATTACCAATACCAAACCACCAATGCCGAACCTGCAGAGCTTTCGCTCTGTCTAACGGACAGCGCCTAGGCTTACCCCAGGAGCTCCCTGCCCAACCGAGCGTGGCTTTCGCCGCGTCTGACCGGCAGGCTTTCCCAACCAAATCGGTACTGAATACCCGAAGTTGAAAGCACCTTTGCTTACCGCTCCAGTGGTACGTCGTGAGCAGCGGAGGTCGGTTGCGGTCGACTGCTCCCCGAGAATCCCTCGGTGCCGGCTGGAGCAAAACCGAGACACGATCGGCCTCAGCAGTGCCCACGCCGTCCCATCTGGGTCGCCAAAATGTTAGCATAGCAACCACATAACCACAAAGTGATTATATGAAGGGGCTTTATTCAGCGCTGGAAGCCGGGGCAGGTGCCCAAATCTGGCTTCAAGTCCCGTTACTTCCCAACTATTATTTATACATTCAACATTACGTAAGGCATACATATTCATTACAGGTGGTAACATCAGCCTCGCATTCCATTCTAATTAGCTCCCCTCCCCTTTGCACGTGCGTGGCGCTCTCTGGTGGTCGTCCAGGTGGTCGTCCAGATGAAGTAAGGACTCTCTCTCTCCACTAAACTTTTCACCTTTCTCACTCGACGCATGCTCCCTCCGCTCCTTGGTTCTGCTTCAACTCATTTCAGCATTTCCAGGTCCTTATCCACGGTCAGGTTGTACCTGTTCCCTCCCAGGGTTCCCCTTCAAGGATTCATTTGACTGTTCAGTATACGCCCTAAGTTTCCCAGTATACATAGATTGATAATATACTCCCTAAATTTCCCAGTATACATACATTAATTGATAATGTAAGTACATTTGGCAATACTTAATTATACTTAATGACCCATCACCTAAGAGACATTAATAAAACATCCACTCGATTCTCCGTAACACTAACAACCTGACCATGGCTCAAAGGATCTACCTTAAAGGCAGGGTAAACAGCTTTCTGGGGAGATGTTAGAGGCATGCATGACCTACAGGCACTCCTGCCATCCAATACAGATGAGCAGTCTCCATTCCAGGCTGTGACAGGCTTCTGCACAGATGGGAAACTGCAGTGACTAAGGGCCAAGGATAATGATGTGGGATGCTCACAATCAAGTGATCAGCTGCGCTTAGAACAAGTTTATGAAAGGCAGGTCCTGCCCAGCTCATTTGTGGACATCATCTACTAGAATCTTAGTAAAGCTTTTGAGAGTTTCCCGTGGTATTCTCCACCAAATGCCCTGCATGACAGCAGGGTGACATCCTGGTGACAGCAGACCCTGGCTGAACCTCGCCCTTCACCTCAGGACCCGCTCCCATCCCCTCGCATGCCAGGCGCAGGGGCTGCACCTCCCCACTTGTAACGGCGCTACTTCAGCCTCGGGGTTTCACCACGGGCTCAAAAGCCCGAGAAGCCCCCAGCACCCGCGGGGAAGAGGAACGGGAAGGAGCAGGCAGACACACGCAGAGCCACGGCAAACCTGGGCACCGCCCTCACCTCCAGCACCACCTCCAGTCCTGAGTCTCCGCCCTTAGCCCTCACACGCTAATTATGCTAAGTACACCCAGAATGCTAATTAGCCGCATGCACAGTCTGTGTTCCAGAACCTTCTGGAAAGGGCGGGGGCGAGCGCTGTTGCTGAGGTGTTCCCTGCCCCCAGGCTGTCAGAGCCACGGCTCTGCAGGTGGCAGGTGGTTGCTGGGGGGTGCCCTGAAAAAGGGCTGTCCTGCCTTCGCGAGATCTGCTCTTCTCAGCCAAATTGAAATGGATTGAGCTCCTTTCCTACCAAGTGTGTCACACGTCTTCCTTTTCTCCTTGGTCTCTCACAGGCACCACGGGCTGGGGATGCCTACACCCCTGGCCTGGCTCCAGCAGCTGGCACCCAGCGCACTCATCAGTCCACCCGGTAGCTGGCTGTCCACGCTCGAAGTCATACAATCCTACAATCATTTTGCTCAGAAAATAAATAAAGACAAAACCTTTAAACCTTGAACAGTTGTGTTTGCCCTTTCCTGGCTTCCCTCTGCCTCCTTGCCAGGCTTGGCCACCACCTGGCACGTGTGTGCAAAACCCACCACTGGTGTCACCTTAGCTGTCCTGGGTTTTTCTTTCTCCCTGAAGGAATTGTCCAGCAGTTCTTGGCCTTACTCTCAGACAGTTCTGCTGAAAGTCTTTGGTTTCTTACCTTTAGCCTGGACTTTGTAAATACCGTAAAGCAAGAGAACCGAGGTCCGTGTGTCTGTGGGCACGAGAAGCAGACTGAGACAGGGAATAAGGAAAGCATGTCGATTTTGCAGCTTTTAGCTAACCCAGGGAGTATGCTGTATATTAACAAAAAGGACAGGACCGAGGCATGGAGTACGAGGATGGGATGACCCTAAAAGATAATGGAAGAAGAGACTTCGTACACACACATAAAAGAACCAGAAAGAACTGGCTTGGACTGCTGGAGTATGTAAAAGGATTGAAGAGTCAAAAGTTTAGCAGCGAGGAAGACTTCTGGCCTTCAAAAGACCACCAGAGTACGCTGGACTACCACCCAAGGACTCCAGCATGCATGCGAATAGGGGCGGGAACTTATGTTAATAATTCTTTGGATACCTAATGAATATGCAAGAGACTGTCCATTTATATGCAAGTCTGCCCATTTATAGTTTGATTGCACTGGTTGCACCGGTGTCCACTCAAGCCTTATACTTCTGCAGGTCTGATGTGCCAGACCACTGAATCCACGCTGTCCAATAAACCTGGTTGTCCCTTTCCTCCACCTGTTCTATATCCAAGTATCATGTCCTCCAAGCTCAAGATTGATGTATCCCTATGAGCAAGAAGGCAGGCAAAGGGGGCAGGAGATCTCCCTGGATGAGCAAGGAGATCCTGGCAAAACTCAAACAGGAGGAGGAATGTGGAAAAAGAAAGCATGTGGAAAAAGGGCCAGGCCACTTGGGAGGAATTTATGAGCATTGTCAGAGTATGCAGGGATGCGATGAGGAAGGTCAAGGCCCATTTGAAAATCTGTCACGGGATGTCAAGGACAACAAGAAAAGCTTCTTCAGATATATCAATAGTAAGAGTAAGACTAGGGAAAATGTGGGCCTGCTGCTGAATGGGGTGGGTGCCCTGGCGACAAATTATACAATGAAGGCAGAGTTACTGATTACCTTCTTTGCTTCTGGCTTCACTGCTAAGAGCAACCCTCAGGAATTTCAGAACCTAGAGACGAGAGAAAGTCTGCAGAAAGGAGGACTTTACGTTGGTTGAGGAAGATCGGGTTAGAGATCATTTAGGCAAACCTGACACCCACAAATCCATGAGCCCCAATGGGATGCACCCGTGAGTGCTGAGGGAGATGGCAGATGTTACTGGCCACCCTCCATCATCTTTGAAAGGTTATGGAGAACAGGAGAGGTGCCTGAGGATTAGAAGAAATCCAGTATTACACCAGTCTTCAAAAAGGGCAAGAAGGAGAACCCAGGCAACTACAGGCCAGTCAGCCTCACCTCCATCCCCAGAAAGTTAATGGAGCATCTCATCCTGGAGGTCGTCTCCAAGCACGTGGAGGATTAGAAAGGTGATCAGTAGTCAGCATGGACTCACCGAGGGGAAATCATGTTTAACTGATCTGATAGCCTTCTGTGGCGGGATGACTGGATGGGTAAATGAGGGGAGAGCAGCGGATGCTGTCTACCTTGACTTCAGCAAGGTTTTTGACGCTATCTCCCATAACATCCTCATTGACGAGCTCAGGAAGTGTGGCCTGGATGAGTGGACAGTGAGGCGGATCGGAAACTGGCTGGATGGCAGATCTCAGAGGGCTGTGCTCAGTGACACTGAGTCTAGTTGGAGGCCTGTAGCTAGTGGTGGATTAAGTTCATGGTCAGTGTAATATGAGCACGTATTATATACAAACCAACAGAACCATCAACAAACTTAGGCCAGCCCCCAGAGATAACGAACAACACGAAAGGAATTAGAAAAACAAACTTGAAAGCACATAAAACCGCACAGTGAATGAAAAAAAAAGTCAACATTGTGACCAACTTCTATTAAACTAATATAAGGAGTATAATAAATACGTTTTAACACATTTTGGTCAGATCTGTTATCTCAACCCTTCATGCCCCGCATTGGACACCAAAAGGACTATTGTGGTTACTGCCTACCAACCCAGTTTTATTGTTCTGCATGACACCACATGGTATGGAATATCCCTTGGGTAGGTCGGGGTCAGCTGTCCTATTTCTGTCTCCTGCAAGCTCCTTGTGCACCCCCAGCCCCTCGCTGTCAGGGCAGCACAAGAAGCTGAACAGTCCTCGGCTCTGTTTAAGTAGTGCTCTGCAACACCTAAAACATCAGTGGATTATCAGCATTATTCTCATACTAAAAAACACAGCACCATACCAGCTATTCCGAGGAAAATTAACTCTATTTCAGCCAAAACCAGGGCAATCAGAAAAATCATGTACTTTTATTGTAAGGAATCTGGTGCTATGATTCAGGAGATCTGAGCTGTAGCATGGTATACGAGGACCCATCAGCACACATGAGCAGTGTCAGAAATACTTTGTTGGTTTATTTGTCTGTTTGTTTTTGTTTGTTTCAAGTTTTAAGATAAAACTATTTGACAGATGAATGATATGACTCCCTTTAAGATGTCACCTAATGAAGTTGTTCAGAAAAAGCTAATTCTGACTCTAACTTTTCATCAAAACCGGAATAAAATCTGATGAAGGTGGTGATTTTTTTCTTTTGATTTTACTAAATTGGCTAGGAATAACTGAAAATCAGCACTGAAGTGTTAATGGAAGTCACATATTACAGTGGTTGGAGAAAAAATAAGGTGTTCACTGGAAACTAGAATGGATTCATTTCCATGTTTTTTCTTTCTGAACCCAGTCTGTCCTAGAATCCCTCCATCACTTCTGCTAGTCTGCCTTTAAACTAGAAAGGGTAGCCAGACTTACAATATTTTTACATATGAGCAGAAACCTGTTACTACAGAACAAGTTTTCTAAAATAAAACTCTGTTGATATGTTTTCCTAAAAAGCTCTTTAAGATTTAGAATCATAGAATGGCTCAGGTTGGAAGGGACCTTAAAGATCACCTACCTGGCTGCAACCCCCCTGCAATGGGCAGGGACACCACCCACTAGATCAGGTTGCCCGGGGCCTCATCTGACGTGGTCTTGGACAACTCCAGGGATGGTGCATCCACAGCCTCTCTGGATACCTAATGAATATGCAAGAGACTTACGGGGAAGTGAGATGAATATATATATATGCCATTAATATAAGCACCCCGGCAGTAACCCTTGGTGTGTGTGTTAGGCAGAGTGATCCCCCCCATACCCAGCGCTGTAATAAAGAATACCTGCTTAATAACTTTGGTTATGGAGTTTTCACTGCATCAGATTCAAGCTGTCCAGGTCCCTCTGCAGGACCTTCCTACCCTCTGGCACATCGACACTTCCCCCCAGTTTGGTGTCACTGCAAACTTACTGAGGGTGCACTCAGTTCCCTCATCCAAATCATCAATAAAGATATTAAACAGGATGGCCCCCAACACTGACCCCTGGGGATCACCACTCGTGACCGGTCGCCAGCTGGATTTCACTCCATTCACCACCATCCTCTGGGCCTGGACATCCAGCCAGTTTTTTACCCAGCAAAAATGAACCTGTCCAAGCCATGGGCTGCCAGCTTCTCCAGGAGAAGACTGTGGGAGATGGGTCAAAGGCCTTGCTGAGGTCTGGGTAGACTTCATCAAGAGCCTTTCCCTCATCCACCACGTGGGTCACCTGGTGATAGAAGGAGATGAGGTTGGTCAGGCAGGACTTGCCTTTCATGAACCCATGCTGACTGGGCCTGATCCCCTGGTTGTCCTGCACACGCTGTGTGATTGCACTCAGGAGAATCTGTTCCATCACCTTCCCTGGCACCCACCGAGGTCACACTGACAGAAGCGTACCAGCTACTATGAGGAAAATTAACTCTATCCTAACTGAAGCCAGGACAGCTAGGAGTCATGGAGTCTTGGTGCGATATTGCTGCTAGTGCACTGTCATGGTAGCAATCAGCACCTGCTGAGGGTTCTTTGACCTTCAGCAACCCCACAACACAAGGCTCCTCCAACAGGGAAGACAGCTGCTTAATTTTCTCTTTCGCCAAGGCAGCTATGCCAAAAGCCCACCAGTACCCTGCTGGGTCCCTGAAGTAGCCTCTTCTGAGGTAGTCTATGCCAAGGATGCATGGAGCCTTGGGGCCAGTCACAGTGGGGTGCTTTTGCCACTCCTTCCCAGTTAGGCTCCTTTCAGCCTCCAATACAGTTAGCTGTTGGGATCCCACATCACTCCAGAAATATAGATGGGGTCTGCCCATTTATAGTTTGATGGCATTAGGGTACACTGTGCACCGGTGTCCACTCAAGCCTTATACTTCTGCGGGTCTGATGTGCCAGACCACTGAATCCACTTCATTGGAGTGGCTTGGCATGTGAAATAGCATGTGCTAGGCAATGCTGACAGTGTCTTGAAGAGGGAAGACCCAGGTAGATTGGAGGAAGGAGGAACAATGGCCAAAATGGCCATGGCCATTGTAGATTTGCCAATAGCTCTTGTCCAGCTCTGGGCAATCTTGGGTTGTCCTGTTAGTCTGTGCCATGCACTCAGAATGTTCTCCTCAGGCTAGCTGTCGGAGGCAGCCAGACAGCGGTGATGACCCCTGCCTAGGAACAGGCAAAGCGAGATCAGTGCCCTTCAAGGCCATCAAGTACAACTGTCAACCTGACTTACCAAATCTCCTCACTAAGCCATGTGTACTGCCACATCCATGTCTGTTAAATCCTCCAGGGTTGGGGGAGCACCGCCACTTCCTGTGGCAGCCCATTGCAATGGTTGACCACCTCCCTCTGTGAAGAAATTCTTCCCTTTATCCAACGTAAACCTGCCCAGGTGCAGCTTGAGACTGTTTCCTTGGGTCCTATTGCTTGTCACCCAAGGAGAGTGACATCATCCTGGCTGGCTGGTCTCCCATCAGCCTCTTTCTCTGCAGACTAAGAAACCCCAACAACCCTTGTTCCCTTGGCTGCTTCTCATTCGTCTTGTCTTCCGATCCCTTCACCAGCTTTGTTCTCTGTGCACGCTTCGGAGCGTGTATCCTCCCTGCAGTGAGAAGCCAAGTGCCCTCTGGTAAATTCATGTCCCAATGTTTCCATGTCCCAGCACCCAATGCATGTGACGTGGTCTTTAACAGTCTGTTTTATCTCTTAACCTTTCCAGAGGCTTGTTGGTGAGTTGCCAGGCCTCACCATACTGATATCCCAGCCAGCGCCCCCTATTCAGGGAGACTTCACTTTCATGGCTCCTTTGATCACACACAGCGCAGGTTTCAACACTCACAGGTGGTGACCTGTGTTGATGGCCTCAATGGTCAGGTCTACCCCTCGATCACAAGCACATCTTCCTGCATGTGGCATCCCTCCCCCTATGACCTGATACTTCATGGGCCCACTGAGCTACAAACAGCTCAGCCTTACCATCCCCTGTAGAGATCCACGTGAGACACTTGAGTTCCCAAAGCTCGGTCCACCTCTTTATTATGATGTTTTCTGGGGGCATGACTCTTGGGCACGTGAGCATCTCTGTTACGTATCTTTTCTACTGAGGCAGCAATATCCTCCCACACTAGAGCAGCACAGGTAGGTTTACCTCTGTGCTGCCAGTTGGTCTGCTTCCATTGCTGTAGCTACCCCCGCAGAGCATTTGCCACCTCATTGCAGATGTTCTGTGAGGTCACAGTAGGCCCCATGAATTCATGCAGAGGTCCCGTAGCACGTCCTGTCATAGCCACCTTGTGCTCGTGGCCTAGAGGGTGCAAAGCAGGTTCTGGCTGCTGGCAAGTGGTAGCATGGGGCAAGCACAGGGGATTGCTACTCCCAGCTGCTGCCTGCTCTTCCTTCTCTCTCTCTCTGTTCTCCTCCTCTTGGTGGCCCCATGTCCCGGGGAGACCTTGACTATCCCATGGTTAGGACTGCGCCCAGGTAGGGTTGGCAGTGAGGGATGCTCTGGCAATGCTGGCTCTGGGCCCAGCACCACGTTCTTGGGGCTGCCTGGCAAGCAGTCTTGGCTGGCAGGGCCATAAGGGAAGCCGTTGGCGCTAATGGGAGCTTTGCTGCCCTGTGCCTGGTTACTGCAGGGTGGGGGGCAATGGCTCTCGAGCATCTCCCCATATCCCAGCTTGGGGACTCAGGGATGGCCTGGAGGGGAAGAGCTCAGCTGCTGTTGACTCCAGGCACAACAGCCTTTCTCCTGTTCCCCTGCAGCACTCCCCTAACAACGCCAGGTCTCCCTGCCAGGTCCCCAGCCCACAGCCGAGAAGCGCAGATGGGGTGGTGCTGGGTGAGCCATCTGCTGGCCAGGGCGCTCTGCACTGTGAGCAGCGCAATGACACCCTGTTGTCCTCTGCAGCTCCCTGTTCAGTTTCTCCTGCTTTGGGGAACGTAACAGGCCCCCCGGTAGGCAAGCACGGCCTTGTCTGTCCAGCAGGTCTTTGAGTGCTGGTGCCTATTGCCCTGAGTCAGCATCTGGGGAGCTGCTGGGTCCCACGTGTGGATCCCATCGTCCCTGTGCTGTCACTGCACATCCCGTGTAATGAAGCCTATTAGAGTGTGTCACGAAGGCTTTCCTCTTCTGTACTCCATTGCAGGTTCTCATGTAGGCAGCGCTTATTCAGCTTCTCCCCCGAAAACTGGTTCTGAGCCTTGGGGGAATCCCAGGGGTGAGTTGCCTATATTGTTGTCCTTGGGTGTTTGTCTGGGCCCTGGTCAGGGCTCACCCAACGTTAGCCACTTGTGGCTTCCACGGCATTACGTGATCCCCTTCCAGTCTCTGCAGCCCCTTTCCAGGGGAGCCTAGCACAACATGAAGAGAAAAACTTGGTTGTCTTTGCTTGCTTACAGCTCTGTCTGCAGGCCGCCCATCTCGGCAGTACTGTTTTCTTAAGCATCAAGGCTTTTCCAGGGGTAAGCAGCCCACCTTTATTGGCTTTGCAGTGACAGCATTTATTTTCAGTCTTGTTTTCAGGGGAATGTACCTTCATACATTCTTCACTGATGCTCAGATACGTGTAAGAGCAAAGTGGGAATCAAGTAAGGCTTCTTTATCTCGTGAAGCTGCATTGCAAGCTGCTGAAGCCTTGAGCTTCTTCCAGCATTGTCTGCAAAGACAGCAGCTTTTGGGGCTGAGTTTAGAGCCTGAGTGAACTCCTGGGGGTCCTTTTCCCCAGGAGCTGTGCACATGGTGAGTTTTATGCCAATACAGTTCCCGTGCTGGCATCTGGTACCACACTGCCACGTGCTCGTCAATGGAAGGGGGGAACAGGCGTCAGGCAGTATTAGTGTTTCCTGCCATTCAAAGCTGAAGGAGTTTATTACAGTATGTGACAGGAGCTGTTCTCGTGTGCCTTTGGTTGCAGATGTGGCCACAGGTGCTGGCTCTGCATCTCTTCAGTGGAATCCTGATTCTGAGTCTTGGAGAGGTCACCTGGGTACATTGGCTCTATATATTTCATGAGGGAGCTGCCAGGCTACACCCAGGAGGTCAACCCAGCCACTCTGCAGGCATTTCTTAGGAAGCTGTTTATTGCAGCATTTCACACTAGCTTTCTTCCTCCATGTTTGTTTTCAGCTGTTCCCATGAAGAATGTTTCCCTCAGTTTTAGGATGGATCCTGGTTTTGAGCAACAGGGACATCCCAATTTGCCAATGCTTCTTTTGGAGTAAGAGTAAACATTTAGAGCGAAGAGAATGACAGGTGTTGGGGAGTAGTTACGAGTTCAAACTGCGTTTGCTGCCATTCAAAGCTGAAGATGTATCTTGCAGTATCTTACAGACAAAGCTGTTCTTTTTTCTGCCTTTGTTTGCAGATTTGGCCAGAAATGCTGGCTCTGCATCTTTTCTACAGAATAGGGGTATGGAGCATGGGAGAAATTGCATGGGTAAGGCATGCATATTCATTCCCAAAGACACTGCTGGAGATAACCCTCATTCAGCCTCTCCCTCACGAGTGGGCTCTTGCTCAGGATGACTGTACCTGGTCATCCTTGTCCTCTAGCGCTAACACATGAGAATGAGGGAAAGCAACCAAGTGAAGATAACTGCTCGGACTTGCCAAAGACACTGCGAGATTGTCAGTGGTACAGAACTCCTAAAAGCGTGTGACTGTCCCATTTCCTCCAGGGGCTGGCGGTGAAAAAAATGCAGAGGTTTCGGATCACAAACGGGTGCCAGAGCGCATCGCAGTTGTGGCGCTGGCCATCCTTGTGTGTCTGTTCCTTCTGGCAGCTTTGGGCTACTCAGTGAAGTGGTTGCTGAAGATGAGACAACGGTGAGTAGGTTTTTCCCAGCAGTCTCTGCCAGATTGCTGCTCTGTGCAGGGAAGCATTTCTAGCGAGAACATCCTGGAGCACAAGGAGCTCTGGGCAGCTCTTTGCTGGGATTTCTGCTGAGAGACTTCTTTAATGTTAGCCTGTCGATTCGTATTAACGCATTTTCTTTTTGAAAACCCTTCTGTTCTGTTGCAGAGAACCATTGCTGGGTGAACCTTACTTTCCCTTGTGGAGGAAAGATCCAGACAACGTGGAAAAAGAAAGAAAAATGGAGGAAATCGCAAAAGAGACCGAAAGTCTGTTATACGTTTTAAGGTATATAAGGTTAAGATGAACTTTTACTGTGTGCTCCTGCTTGCAGGATGCCCACCATTGCCATAGCAAATAAAACAGCTTCACAGAAGACCCTGTCTGAAAAAAAAATTCTTCTCACATTACGATAAGCAGATCAGGGGTCAGTGGAAGTTTCAGCTGTCTTCCTCATTTTGGGACAGTGAAGAAATACAGGACGAGCAGTGCAAAATCCGCAAGAACAAAAAATCGCAGGCCCTCTAGTCCTGAGAGAAGGAAAAAAAGGAAAACGACCAATTAATGGTTGGTCATATGCAATTGTACAGATATACAATACATATAGCAACAAGCGTCGAGCAGTTTGTGAACCTGTAGTACTCAGCCAATGAGGAAACAGGGGAGGAATTAAGCGTCGGGTAATAGGGAATCCGCACTCCTGCTTGCAGGATGCCTGCCAGTGCAGTTGCTAATAAAAATGCTATTTCACAGAGATCCTCGCCTGAGCCCATGTTATTGGCTCTTGTGTATCACACATGCAAGGGGTAACACGGAGGACACAAGGTGCAGATGAGGCTGAGGCACTGAATGCCTTTTTGCTGTAGTCTTTCTGTCCTGTACAGAATTTATCAGACAATCAAGTGATCAGCTGTGCTTAGAACAAGTTTATGAAAGGCAGGTCCTGCCCGGCTCATTTGTGGACATCATCTACTAGAATCTTAGTAAAGCTTTTGAGAGTTTCCCGTGGTAGTCTCCTGCAGAGACTGCCTGATCAGGGCTTGAAGAGGTTTGCTGGCTGAAGAACTGGCTGGGTGGCTGGGCTCAGAGACTCAGCGCAGAGTTCAATCCAGTTGGTGGCTGGTCGCCAGAGAGGTTCCCCAGTGCTCCATACGGAGGCCAGGGATGTTCAGTATTCCCATCAGTGATCTGGAGAAGGGGTTCAAGTCCACCCTCAGTAAGCTTGCAGACAATACTAATTAGGGTCTCCAAAGCCATCTATCCTGAAGCAGACCAGCTCCCTGACAATTTGCATAGGCTAGGTCAACAGGCCAAGTCTGACTAAGTGACAGCCAGCAAATGTAAATGCTGGGTGCTGCATTTGCATCAGAACCCCAGAGCAGTGGTGTGGGCTTAGGGATGAGGGGCTGGAAAGTTGCCCAGCGGAAAAGGGCCCGATCCCAGCAACTGGGCTGTGGGTATGAGCTGTGAGATGGCACCAATCTTCTTGTGTATCACCCAGGTGAGCACCCCGTCACCTGGTTGCTCCAGTGCAGGAGTAAGAAGGCCAGTAGCCTGGAATTAGAGCGCAGGGAAGCCAAGCGGCTGGATCCCTCTGAGGGAAGGTGATGTTGACAGAGCAATGGGATAATGGTCACAAGCCATCAGCATCCAGAGGCAAGTCCTGTTAGGTGTGGAAGAGAACTATCCCTTCAGGGAAGAGGTCACCCAAGCAAGTGGACCTCCATGGAGACGGGTATCCAGTACTAAAGGAAGTTAGCCACGCTGGAGAGAGTTTATGGTGACTTGCAGTACGATGACCAATTCTCTAAAGATCCAGATTAAGTCAAGTGCATACAACCACTGTAGCACAGGTTTGTATGGAGTGCCCCATTGTTCTATGCCAACTCATTGGCAGTAACGAGCCGGAAAGACAACGAACATATGCCACACTAATCGGCTGGCCAACTTCAGCAATGCAAAAAAAGCCTCTCTCCCTCCCTATAGACTCACATCTCAGCTGTTGAGAAGCTTTCCCCAAAGGCCCACCAATCAAGAATGCTGTGCAGAAGCTGTCCTGGAAGTTCCGGCAGTTCAATAAGGTTACGTCCTACTCCCTTACCTGTACAAACCAGTATCTCAGCTACTAGGAGCAAGCACTGCTCTCTGCTCAAGAGGATATAGTAGGTACACACCACATGCCACCCTGCAGTTTAACCTGCGTGATCGTGGAGAGGACATGAAAAAATGGGATGGAAAAATCTACCTTGACCCTAGAGGTACACGAATTGCAAGGAGAACAATTGCAAAAGCAGTGTCTTCTGAGAAAACTGCTGCTCCAGTTTCCATGGGCAGTCATCCAGACACAGTAACGAATACTGTGACCAGGACCAGATGAGCTGTGCCTCCAGCCAAGTGGAGAAAAGGACAACCAGGTTTATCTGACTGTGTGGACTCAATGGCCTGGAACATCAGCCCCACAGGGCTTTAAGACTCTAGCGGGCACCAGTGTACCCTAATGCCAGCAAGCTAGAAAGCAGCAGACCCCATCTGTGTTTCTGGAGTGACAGGGGGATCCCGACAGCTAACTGTACTTGAACTTGAAGAGAGGGTAACTGGGAAGGAGTGGCAAATGCACCCCACTGTGACTGGCCCCAAGGCTGCAGGCATGCTTGACATAGACTATCACAGGAGAGGGTACTTCAATAATCCAAAAGTTACCAGTGGGCTATTGGCATAACTGTCTTGGATACACAGCAAATTAAGTAGTTGTCCTTCCTTTTGGAGGACCCTTTTGCTGTTGGATTGCTCTAAGTCCAATAACCCTCAGCAAGGAGGGGGGGCAGATACATAGTACTTAAGCTTTCTGACAGGTTACACCAGAACAAATAGCCCCAAACAGCCTGTTTTAGCCTCAAATGCAATGCACTGCAGCATGTCCCAAGCCAACAGAGGTGTAAAGTCAGTTCTTACTCTGTGACATTAGTCAAGACTGGCTCTTATCCCTGACCTGACCTGGCTCTTATCCTGTACCTGACCATGGCTCAAAGGATCTACCTTAAAGGCAGGGTAAACAGCTTTCTGGGGAGATGTTAGAGGCATGCATGACCTACAGGCACTCCTGCCATCCAATACAGATGAGCAGTCTCCATTCCAGGCTGTGACAGGCTTCTGCACAGATGGGAAACTGCAGTGACTAAGGGCCAAGGATAATGATGTGGGATGCTCACACAGGCCTAGATACCCACAGCTGCAGGGAGCCTTTGCCTGTGATGTCAGTGCCCTCCAAGTCAACAGGTGTTCAAGATTTACCTCTGCCATCCCTTGGATGACCCCATGAACAGTAGTGCACTTGCAACGGGGGGGGCTGAACCATCACTACCACCAGTTGTCTCATCTTCAGGCAAAGAACGTTTCCTGGCAACCCTAGGTTGATCACAAGTGCAATGAACTATTACAAATCTTCAAAATTCAAAAGAAGAATTAACAAGGATTTTTAGATTATTCCTTTGGACGTACATGGGGTAGCTGACCCAGTGCCGACATGGAAGCAACATCGTGAACAACGTCAACTCTGAGCAATTAAAAAATTTTCTTAGATGGCTTCTTAATTTATCTCCTTCTCTAAGTTAGGAAAGCTCAACTACCTCATAGTACAGTATGTTTGCATTTTATCGTCTTGGGAACACCCACTAGGAAATAGAGATGCACACTATAGTACGCGTTTTTCAGAGAGCGAATTACACATTCAGGGTAGGGGACTGATGTCAGCACATATCCATAAGCTGAATTTACTTCATGGATCCCATTTCTGCTCAAGGCCCTGCATGTTTTCTCCTGTTATACCAGATTCAGAGCACAAATGCCAAGGCCTCCGAACCCTACAGGGGGAGAGGGGTACTTCTCTTTATAGGAAGAGAAATCCACGTGATTATTTTAGTTAAAACAAGTTGTGGAAAGATCCTCTCTTCCTGCTAATGTGTCTTGTTTTGGACAGAATTTCTCAACCCTTCCAAATACAATTTTTATCGGGAATGGCCACTCATCTTTGGTCACTGTGAGCACTGTCATTTCCAGTATGCCACATTTCATAACCATTTTCCATGTTGAAGTGTTTGAAGTGCCCACGTGTTTTTTTTTAAACACTAGTTGAAAGTTTAGACGATGAAAAATTAGTGATAATTAAGCTACAATTTTTAGATAGCTTTAAGTAGAGCTCTAGTCCTCTGTGACATTTAATGCACGTTTCCTAATGCTGACCTTAAAAACCAGCCGAGGGCATTATTTATGCTCATTTCTATCTTCCTCCAAATGAGCAGCCTCAGAAATGATCGAGCCCATTTCACACACAACTGAAGGTAATTCTCGGAAGCACCCAATTCATTTTGAACATCACCTTTTGGCTCCTTGAACCTTAAAATACTCCCTTCAACTTCTAACAAGGTCTTACTAACTTCATAGAGGAAGAGTTGAAAGTGCTTGAAAATATGAAAACATTTTAGTGTAACAGCAGAGTCACAGGAAGCCAGAGCAAATAGTCCTAGAGGACTTCTAAACAGGATTTGCAACCACAACCCGGTCCACCCAATTGGAAGGGTTACCTTTATACTTGCATTCTTTCACCAGATGAGCAGCAAGGGTGCCTCAGCCAACATTTTCACTTTTGTTCAGAAGTTACCATTCTCTTCGTAACATCGTTGGGCCAAAACCTAAGACCTGCAGAGTTGGAAACAGACAATCAATTGCAAGTAAAAGGACAGATGAGCAGAAGCATACTGGCTCACAGAAAACAGAGGTAAGGAATGTTGAAGAAACAAGTGATGGATAGTCGCTCACAAAAGGAAAGAAGGGCACAGTAGACAAGAGCAGACATCTTGAAAGACACCAAACAATGACCCAAGGAAAGCAGAGAAAAAGAGCCAAAGGAAAATTTGAGCAGTGTAGGACAGGAGATTTCTGTCACCACAGTTATATTACTTCAGCTCTTTGTAGAGCAACTGCTGTTAGATATTTCCTTCCACAAGAAATCAGAACAGCAGCTAAGTCAGCTGAAATTTATTGTATTGAAAATGCAATTGGACAATTGTTTGACCAGTTTCAATATTACAGGTAACACAAGATTAAGCTGTCACAGTACTATTACTATGTGTATGAAACCTTGTGGTACCGTGGAGAGTGAAAGCCAGTTGTTTGCCTTTGAGATTCATGCCACAAAAATGAAGTAGTTACGCATCTAGAGTTCCTCTCACTTTAGAAAGAGAAATTCCCCAAAATAGTCAGGAGATGAAATGACCATTTTTTTCAGAATAGCATGCAGAGTGTTCCCCCAACTCCCCAAAAAAGTAAACAAGGCTAAGTGACTTCACTACCTAAACCTACCATCATTCTTGTCTTTAGAAGAGGACAGGTGCATTCTGGAAGTGCCACATCACCTTTGTTTGCCTCCCCACCAGACTCATTTCTCCATTTAGAAGGCCTAGAGGAGTTCTGAGATTCTTGATGCATTTTAGGGAAGATGGAGAAGCCTTGAAGGACTGTTTCAAAGATGCTGGTAACTCAGTTCTTGAACTATGGAGTTGGTCAAGAGCTGCCAGGAAGGTGCTTTGTTCAGAAAGCACAGGTTACGACCATAACCACGTTACCCAACAACCCCTCACCAAACACCCTACTAATAAAATACTGAAAAGCCCTGTCATTTGGATTGCCCTTGTACCTGACTGTTAGAAAACATGGGCTTCACAAGCAATATACTCCAAGTCTTTCCCACTTCCTTAAACCACATTACCTCTTTGCCTTCAGGAAGAAACAGTTGATTGGATCTATTCTGCAATTCCCTAGGGAATAAAGAAACAGCTCTATATTTTCAAACCATCTTTAGGGGACACCAAACAAGAAAGGTCTGGCATGGGGAAGAGAAGCCTTTACTAGTTGATTGTCTTATTTTCTCAATCTAAAACAAGTAGAAGAGATAATGCAGCACAGCAACAGTCTCTCAGATCCACCCTTAATCTTGGTGGTGGAGCACATGCACACATTTCAGTCATTTACAGGCAAAATATTTGGGAGATTCAAGTACATGAAAGCTCCTGCAAACCAAACAAACTCCAGACATCAGTAACAGAATAGGAAATGATTTCAAGAAGAGCAGTTAGCTAGCATCCAGATAGCATAAAAATACAGTGAACATTACCATTTCATTACCTGAAAATGTGTAAAGGCACACTCTAAATGAAGAAACACCCATGTCAAAATGTTTACAGACACTTCTGACTAACTGATGTTTCTAAGTGAGCAATTACCTATTGCCACATTTACATAAAGGCTTGACCTTTTTAAGTAAAAAAAAAATCACAGAATCATCTAGGTTGGAAGAGACCTCCAAGATCACCTAGTCCAACCTCTGACCCAACACTAACAAATCCTCCACTAAACCATATCACTAAGCTCTACATCAGAACGCCTCTTAAAGACCTCCAGGGATGGCGACTCAACCACTTCCCTGGACAGCCCATTCCAATGCCTAAAAACCCTTTCAGTAAAGAAGTTCTTCCTAATATCCAACCTAAGCCTCCCCTAGCACAACTTTAGCCCATTCCCCCTCATCCTGTCACCAGGCATGTGGGAGAATAGACCAACCCCCCACCTTGCTATTCTTCCTATCAGTGACAGATTTCCCTTCTGGGTCCAAGTATTGCATTTCTCTCCTCATGGGAGAAGTGGGGCTAACATTTTTAACAGCTCTTAAGCCACAACTAGCTTGTTTGGTTTTGCCCTGAATTAGTAGAAGGTAGCTATGTTCTCAGCAGTAACAGCCCTTCTTACCACATGCTTTTCTGTTCTGGGCTGCTATTTGCTGCTCCCACTACAACCTATGTCAAATATTGCCATTTTTGAAATAAGCTGACCTTCAGTGCTGGTCTGGCCTGCATTATTGTTTGACACAGAAACAAATGCTGAGGTTACCTGCTTCCACATCTTAGGCCCAAGCATTCTCACGAGTATGGGGCTGCCCCAGGAGATCCAGGGCACTGGCAGAGCCAGTTCCCCTGTAGTTCAGGAGCCTCTGCACAAAGAACCATCGCAGCTGTGCATGGGGGTACAGCCTCTTTAGAACACTGACCTGTTCTCACTGCAGACATTAAAGTGTGCATGGCACACATTTGAAGATGCTAATATTAAGTGAAGTGAAGGACATGGCCACCTCCTCCAGGACTGCTCCTGCCTGGCTTCTTGTGCCCAGGGACCCCTCTGCCCAGGCTGAGTAATGCAGCTCCACTTTCCCAAGTAGAAATGCTAACACAGTTGAGCACAGTTACAAGAGACACACAAGTCACCAAGCTACCTGAACCAAAGGCAATCTTTAACACAACTCATGGAAACCTAAGACTCAGTCAAGTCCCCTTCTTCCTCTCCCAACTAGGGAGGATACAAGTCCACTACTGCAGGCACACATACAGCACTCCCCTTTTTCACAGGAACACACACAGTTGCAGATCCTTGAATACCAAGGAAGGCTCCTCTGGCAGGGGAGAGCCCCTGCCCAGCTCCCAGACCCCTTACCTACTTCACAGCTCTCCTTCTCACCAGCAGTTCCAGCTTCAACTCTCCTGCAACACTCCATCCTGGTTTGGGCTGGAAGTATCTTCCTCCCAGTACCTGGTGTGGTGCTGTGTTTTGGATTTAAAACGACCCACGCTGGTAACACACTGATGTTTTAATTGTTACAGAGCAGCGCTTTCAGAAAGCCAGAGACTTCTCAGCTTCTCATACCACCCTGCCATTGGGCAGGCTGGGGGCACACAAGGAGCTGGGAGGGGACAGAACCAGGACAGCTGACCCTCAAGTGGTTTAAGGAATATTCCAGATGTGGGGTGACTAGCCAGAGGGTTGGAAGACCACCGTGTGGGGACAGCCTAGGAATCAGCCAGGGGGTGATGAGCAATTGCATTATGCATAGCTTCTTGTGCACAGATTTTATTACCGTTCTTTCTCTTCAATGCTATTGAACTACCTTTATCTTAACCCACAAGCTTTTAGCTGTCTCCAACCCCCCTACTCCCCCCGTCCCATTAAGGGATGAAGGATGACCCAACAGCTGCATGGTGCTGAGCTGCCAGCTGGGTTAAGCTACCACACACTCACACACTGATCCCTCAAATTCACTGTGCTTGCAATACCACCCCCAAGAATTCCCCCCAACACCTGGCCCAGACTTGAGGCCCCTGCTATTCACCCCCAGCCCAACTGAAGAGCCCACAGGTCAACACACAACCACACCCCCACACCCCAAGCTGCAGAAGCTGCACACATCCCTCACCAGCACCAGGCATGACCTGCAGCCTCCCTCCAGCCAACACCGTACAGCCCAGCCCTCCCCTCGCTCATGCCACACGCCCACCCCCGACAGCTCAGCTGGGGCACACCGCTCCTGTCCCAGCACCCCCACGTACCAAACCCCACTCTGTCCCAGCACCAGGCACTGCATGAACCCAGTAAGGGGTGGCCGGGACCGCTCAGGTCCCAAGCACCCGGAGGCTGCAACGATCGGGCACAACCCCGAGCCCACCACGGAGACGTCCCGGCGACGGCAGACCCTGGCTGAACCTCGCCCTTCACCTCAGGACCCGCTCCCATCCCCTCGCACGCCAGGCGCAGGGGCTGCACCTCCCCACTTGTAACGGCGCTACTTCAGCCTCGGGGTTTCACCACGGGCTCAACGACCCGCTAACGACAGCTCCGTCGCTCCACAAAAGCCCGAGGAGACCCCAGCACCCCCAGGAAAAGAGGAACGGGAAGGAGCAGGCAGACACGCGCAGAGCCACGGCAAACCTGAGCACCGCCCTCGCCTCCAGCGCTGCCACACAGCCCCGCTCCCGCAGCACCGCCGAAAGCCACCCCCTACCCTCCTCGGCGCCATTTATAGGCCAGCCTCGAGTCCCCGCCCCCAGCCCTCACACGCTGATTATGCTAAGTACACCCAGAATGCTAATTAGCCGCATGCGCAGTCCGTGTTCCAGAACCTTCTGGAAAGGGGTTGGGGGGGGGGGCGCTGTTGCTGAGGTGCTCCCTGCCCCCCGGCTGTCAGAGCCACGGCTGCACAGGGGGCAGGTGGTTGCTGGGGGGTGCCCAGAAAAGGGCTGCCGTGCCTTCGCGAGGTCCGCTCTTCTCAGCCAATTTTAAATCTCTTACGCCCCTTTCCTACCAAATGTGTCACACGTCGTCTTTTTCTCCTCGGTCTCTCACAGGCACTGCGGGCAAGGGGTGCCTACACCCCTGGCCTGGCTCCAGCAGCTGGCACCCAGCGCACTCATCAGTCCACCCGGTAGCTGGCTGTCCGCGCTCGAAGTCATACAATTCCAAAATCATTTTCCTCAGGAAAAAAAAATAAATAATAATAGAAAAAAGACCAAAACTTTAAACCTTGAAAAGTTGTGCTTGCCCTTTCCTGGCTTCCCTCTGCCTCCTTGCCAGGCTTGGCCACCACCTGGCACGTGTGTGCAAAACCCACCACTGGTGTCACCTTAGCTGTCCTGGGTTTTTCTTTCTCCCTGAAGGAATTGTCCAGCAGTTCTTGGCCTTGCTGGCAGACAGTTCTGCTGAAAGTCTTTGGTTTCTTACCTTTAGCCTGGACTCTGTAAATACTGTAAAGCAAGAGAACCGAGGTCCGTGTGTCTGTGGGCACGAGAAGCAGACTGAGACAGGGAATAAGGAAAGCATGTCGATTTTGCAGCTTTTAGCTAACCCAGGGAGTATGCTGTATATTAACAAGGACAGGACCGAGGCATGGAGTACGAGGACAGGATGACCCTAAAAGATAAGGGAAGAAAAGACTTCATACACACACATAATAGAACCAGAAAGAACTGGCTTGGACTGCTGGAGTCTGTAAAAGAAAGGAAGGGTCAGAAGTTTAGCAGCGAGGAAGACTTCTGGCCTTCAAAAGACCACCAGAGTATGCTGGACTGCCACCCAAGGACTCCAGCATGCATGCGAATACGGGCGGGAACCTATGTTAATAATTCTTTGGATACCTAATGAATAAGCAAGAGACTTACGGGGAAGTGAGATGAATATATATATATGCCATTAATATAAGCACCCCGGCAGTAACCCTTGGTGTGTGTGTTAGGCAGAGTGATCCCCCCCATACCCGGCGCTGTAATAAAGAATACCTGCTTAATAACTTTGGTTATTGAGTTTTCACTGCATCAGATTCAAGCTGTCCAGGTCCCTCTGCAGGGCCTTCCTACCCTCTGGCACATCGACACTTCCCCCCAGTTTGGTGTCACTGCAAACTTACTGAGGGTGCACTCAGTTCCCTCATCCAAATCATCAATAAAGATATTAAACAGGATGGCCCCCAACACTGACCCCTGGGGATCACCACTCGTGACCGGTCGCCAGCTGGATTTCACTCCATTCACCACCATCCTCTGGGCCTGGACATCCAGCCAGTTTTTTACCCAGCAAAAATGAACCTGTCCAAGCCATGGGCTGCCAGCTTCTCCAGGAGAAGACTGTGGGAGATGGGTCAAAGGCCTTGCTGAGGTCTGGGTAGACTTCATCAAGAGCCTTTCCCTCATCCACCACGTGGGTCACCTGGTGATAGAAGGAGATGAGGTTGGTCAGGCAGGACTTGCCTTTCATGAACCCATGCTGACTGGGCCTGATCCCCTGGTTGTCCTGCACATGCTGTATGATTGCACTCAGGAGAATCTGTTCCATCACCTTCCCTGGCACCCACCGAGGTCAGGCTGACAGAAGCGTACCAGCTACTATGAGGAAAATTAACTCTATCCTAACTGAAGCCAGGACAGCTGGGAGTCATGGAGTCTTGGTGCGATATTGCTGCTAGTGCACTGTCATGGTAGCAATCAGCACCTGCTGAGGGTTCTTTGACCTTCAGCAACCCCACAACACAAGGCTCCTCCAACAGGGAAGACAGCTGCTTAATTTTCTCTTTCGCCAAGGCAGCTATGCCAAAAGCCCACCAGTACCCTGCTGGGTCCCTGAAGTAGCCTCTTCTGAGGTAGTCTATGCCAAGGATGCATGGAGCCTTGGGGCCAGTCACAGTGGGGTGCTTTTGCCACCCCTTCCCAGTTAGGCTCCTTTCAGCCTCCAATACAGTTAGCTGTTGGGATCCCACATCACTCCAGAAATATAGATGGGGTCTGCCCATTTATAGTTTGATGGCATTAGGGTACACTGTGCACCGGTGTCCACTCAAGCCTTATACTTCCGCGGGTCTGATGTGCCAGACCACTGAATCCACGCTGTCCAATAAACCTGGTTGTCCCTTTCCTCCGCCTGTTCTATATCCAAGTATCATGTCCTCCAAGCTCAAGATTGATGTATCCCTATGAGCAAGAAGGCAGGCAAAGGGGGCAGGAGATCTCCCTGGATGAGCAAGGAGATCCTGGCAAAACTCAAACAGAAAAAGGAAGTATACAGCATGTGGAAAAAGGGCCAGGCCACTTGGGAGGAATTTATGAGCATTGTCAGAGTATGCAGGGATGTGATGAGGAAGGCCAAATCCAAAGTTCAGCTGCTAAGGACCGCACCTCGATATCTGAAGGATGTTGACACTTGCTGGTGTCAAAAAAACAACAAAAATGTTGTTTTTGCACAGAGTTACATTGTTTAGAGGGAAGGTGGTATTGAGATATGCTTTTGCAGTGATACGAAAGCTTAACAGACAACCTTGTAAAATGCAGACAACCAGACTCCTTAATGGAATTAGGCAAAAATCACAGCGTCAAGTCAAGTCAGATAAGTGAAGAAACATTACCACCCGAAAGAGTAAAAAGTCAAAAGAAATTTGAAAAATAACAGGCTGGCAACTGAAGACCATGTATTGTCTGTGAAGCATCGGATAGGTTGTGAACCTGGATTACCCAGTCAATGGAGAAACAGGGGAGGGTCCCGGTCGTCAAGAAATAAAGTATATAAACTGTACTATGTGACTAACAGGCATGCTCCTGCTTGTGGGACACCTGCCATTGCAATCGCAAATAAAAAAGCTATTTCACTGCTATCCTCGCCTGAGCCTATTTTATTGGCTACAGAGTGTTTCTCACAGGCCAAGCCTGCAAGGAGGCAGAGGGAAGCCAGGAAAGGGCAAGCACAACTGTTCAGGGTTTAAAGGTTTGATCATTTTTTTTTATTTTTTTTTCCGAGCATCAAATGTCACACATTTGGTAGGAAAGGGGCTTAACACATTTAAAACTGGCTGAGAAGAGCGGACCTCGCGAAGGCACAGCAGCCCTTTTCTGGGCACCCCCCAGCAACCACCTGCCCCCTGTGCAGCCGTGGCTCTGACAGCCGGGGAGCAGGGAGCACCTCAGCAACAGCGCCCCCCCCCCAACCCCTTTCCAGAAAGTTCTGGAACACGGACTGCGGCTAATTAGCATTCTGGGTGTACTTAGCATAATTAGCGTGTGAGGGCAGGGGACGGGAACTCGGGGCTGGCCTATAAATGGCGCCGAGGAGGGCAAGGCAGCTTTTGGCGGTGCTGCGGGAGCGAGGCTGGTGGCAGCGCTGGAGGTGAGGGCGGCGCTCAGGTTTGATGTGGCTCTGCATGTGTCTGGTGTGTCTGCCTGCTCCTTCCCTTTCCTCTTTTCCTGGGGGCTTCTCGGGCCTTTGTGGAGCAACGGAGCTGTCATTAGTGGGTCATTGAGCCCATGGTGAAACCCCAAGGCTGGAGTAGTCTGATTACAACTTCAGGAGGCAACCTGTATGGTCAGCTGTCTGGGCTCCTGTGAGACTGTCAGTGGTACAGAACTCCTAAAAGCGTGTGACTGTCCCATTTCCTCCAGGGGCTGGTGGTGAAAAAAATGCAGAGGTTTCGGATCACAAACGGGTGCCAGAGCGCATCGCAGTTGTGGCGCTGGCCATCCTTGTGTGTCTGTTCCTTCTGGCGGCTTTGGGCTACTCAGTGAAGTGGTTGCTGAAGACGAGACAACGGTGAGTAGGTTTTTCCCAGCAGTCTCTGCCAGATTGCTGCTCTGTGCAGGGAAGCATTTCTAGCGAGAACATCCTGGAGCACAAGGAGCTCTGGGCAGCTCTTTGCTGGGATTTCTGCTGAGAGACTTCTTTAATGTTAGCCTGTCGATTCGTATTAACGCATTTTCTTTTTGAAAACCCTTTTGTTCTGTCGCAGAGAACCATTGCTGGGTGAACCTTCCTTTCCCTTGTGAAGTAAAGATCCAGACAACGTGGAAAAAGAAAGAAAAATGGAGGAAATCGCAAAAGAGATCGAAAGTCTGTTATAGGTTATAAGGTATATAAGGTTAAGATGAACTTTTACTGTGTGCTCCTGCTTGCAGGATGCCCACCATTGCCATAGCAAATAAAACAGCTTCACAGAAGACCCTGTCTGAAAAAAAAATTCTTCTCACATTACGATAAGCAGATCAGGGGTCAGTGGAAGTTTCAGCTGTCTTCCTCATTTTGGGACAGTGAAGAAATACAGGACGAGCAGTGCAAAATCCGCAAGAACAAAAAATCGCAGGCCCTCTAGTCCTGAGAGAAGGAAAAAAAAAGGAAAACGACCAATTAATGGTTGGTCATATGCAATTGTACAGATATACAATACATATAGCAACAAGCGTCGAGCAGTTTGTGAACCTGTAGTACTCAGCCAATGAGGAAACAGGGGAGGAATTAAGCGTCGGGTAATAGGGAATCCGCATTCCTGCTTGCAGGATGCCTGCCAGTGCAGTTGCTAATAAAAATGCTATTTCACAGAGATCCTTGCCTGAGCCTGTGTTATTGGCTCTTGTGTATCACAGATGCAAGGGGTAACACGGAGGACACAAGGTGCAGATGAGGCTGAGGCACTGAATGCCTTTTTGCTGTAGTCTTTCTGTCCTGTACAGAATTTATCAGACAATCAAGTGATCAGCTGTGCTTAGAACAAGTTTATGAAAGGCAGGTCCTGCCCGGCTCATTTGTGGACATCATCTACTAGAATCTTAGTAAAGCTTTTGAGAGTTTCCCGTGGTAGTCTCCTGCAGAGACTGCCTGATCAGGGCTTGAAGAGGTTTGCTGGCTGAAGAACTGGCTGGGTGGCTGGGCTCAGAGACTCAGCGCAGAGTTCAATCCAGTTGGTGGCTGGTCGCCAGAGAGGTTCCCCAGTGCTCCATACAGAGGCCAGGGATGTTCAGTATTCCCATCAGTGATCTGGAGAAGGGGTTCAAGTCCACCCTCAGTAAGCTTGCAGACAATACTAATTAGGGTCTCCAAAGCCATCTATCCTGAAGCAGACCAGCTCCCTGACAATTTGCATAGGCTAGGTCAACAGGCCAAGTCTGACTAAGTGACAGCCAGCAAATGTAAATGCTGGGTGCTGCATTTGCATCAGAACCCCAGAGCAGTGGTGTGGGCTTAGGGATGAGGGGCTGGAAAGTTGCCCAGCAGAAAAGGGCCCGATCCCAGCAACTGGGCTGTGGGTATGAGCTGTGAGATGGCACAAATCTTCTTGTGTATCACCCAGGTGAGCACCCCGTCACCTGGTTGCTCCAGTGCAGGAATAAGAAGGCCAGTAGCCTGGAATTAGAGCGCAGGGAAGCCAAGCGGCTGGATCCCTCTGAGGGAAGGTGATGTTGACAGAGCAATGGGATAATGGTCACAAGTCATCAGCATCCAGAGGCAAGTCCTGTTAGGTGTGGAAGAGAAGTATCCCTTCAGGGAAGATGTCACTCAAGCAAGTGGACCTCCATGGAGATGGGTATCCAGTACTAAAGGAAGTTAGCCACGCTGGAGAGAGTTTATGGTGACTTGCAGTACGATGACCAATTCTCTAAAGATCCAGATTAAGTCAAGTGCATAAAACCACTGTAGCACAGGTTTGTATGGAGTGCCCCATTGTTCTATGCCAACTCATTGGCAGTAACGAGCTGGAAAGACAACGAACATATGCCACACTAATCGGCTGGCCAACTTCAGCAATGCAAAAAAAGCCTCTCTCCCTCCCTATAGACTCACATCTCAGCTGTTGAGAAGCTTTCCCCAAAGGCCCACCAATCAAGAATGCTGTGCAGAAGCTGTCCTGGAAGTTCCGGCAGTTCAATAAGGTTACGTCCTACTCCCTACCTGTACAAACCAGTATCTCAGCTACTAGGAGCAAGCACTGCTCTCTGCTCAAGAGGATATAGTAGGTACACACCACATGCCACCCTGCAGTTTAACCTGCGTGATCGTGGAGAGGACATGAAAAAATGGGATGGAAAAATCTACCTTGACCCTAGAGGTACACAAATTGCAAGGAGAACAATTGCAAAAGCAGTGTCTTCTGAGAAAACTGCTGCTCCAGTTTCCATGGGCAGTCATCCAGACACAGTAACGAATACTGTGACCAGGACCAGATGAGCTGTGCCTCCAGCCAAGTGGAGAAAAGGACAACCAGGTTTATCTGACTGTGTGGACTCAATGGCCTGGAACATCAGCCCCACAGGGGTTTAAGACTCTAGCGGGCACCAGTGTACCCTAATGCCAGCAAGCTAGAAAGCAGCAGACCCCATCTGTGTTTCTGGAGTGACAGGGGGATCCCGACAGCTAACTGTACTTGAACTTGAAGAGAGGGTAACTGGGAAGGAGTGGCAAATGCACCCCACTGTGACTGGCCCCAAGGCTGCAGGCATGCTTGAGCACAGACTATCACAGGAGAGGGTACTTCAATAATCCAAAAGTTACCAGTGGGCTATTGGCATAACTGTCTTGGATACACAGCAAATTAAGTAGTTGTCCTTCCTTTTGGAGGACCCTTTTGCTGTTGGATTGCTCTAAGTCCAATAACCCTCAGCAAGGAGGGGGGGGCAGATACATAGTACTTAAGCTTTCTGACAGGTTACACCAGAACAAATAGCCCCAAACAGCCTGTTTTAGCCTCAAATGCAATGCACTGCAGCATGTCCCAAGCCAACAGAGGTGTAAAGTCAGTTCTTACTCTGTGACATTAGTCAAGACTGGCTCTTATCCCTGCTACCTGACCATGGCTCAAAGGATCTACCTTAAAGGCAGGGTAAACAGCTTTCTGGGGAGATGTTAGAGGCATGCATGACCTACAGGCACTCCTGCCATCCAATACAGATGAGCAGTCTCCATTCCAGGCTGTGACAGGCTTCTGCACAGATGGGAAACTACAGTGACTAAGGGCCAAGGATAATGATGTGGGATGCTCACACAGGCCTAGATACCCACAGCTGCAGGGAGCCTTTGCCTGTGATGTCAGTGCCCTCCAAGTCAACAGGTGTTCAAGATTTACCTCTGCCATCCCTAGAATGACCCCATGAACAGTAGTGCACTTGCAGGGGGGGGGCTGAACCATCACCACCTCCAGCTGTGTCCAGTCTTCTTTCAAGAAAGATTTGCTGGCAACTCTAGGTTGATCACAAGTGCAATTAACTATTACCCATCTTAAAAGGCAAATCAAGATGGACATTTTTGAAATTACCAGCAGGAAGTGTGTATTATAGGTGAGCCAGTGTTCTTCTGTTGGAGCTACAGCATCTGAAAATATAACTACAGCTGAGAGCTCAAGTGGTTGCATGTCAGGCTGAAACATGCCCAGCTTCTCCTGCTGTCTGCATCCCATTCCAGCACCACTGCTGATTTACCCCACATGTGCAGTCCTCTCCTGACTATTTCCAAGGACTTAGTGCAATGTTTCTCAGAAATCTCCAAAGTAGAAATACAAAAACATACAATCAGACATCCTAGAATGGCACCCAGTGTACAAGGAACTAGAAAGTAGTACGTATTATTCCTTAGAAGTACAAGGGATATTTGACCAGGTAGCTTACATGGAAGTGACACCTTGACCAATACAAACTCTAAACAAGTAAAAGAATTAAAACATCTCAGAAAATTGTAACCTTCCTAAGTTGAAAAAGCTTCACTACCTCGTGGTGCAGTATGATGCAGTTTTATCATCTTGTGAACACCCACTAGGGAATAGAGATGCACTTTATAGAGTATTTCTCAGAAAACTACTTACATATTTAGTGTACAAGATTTATGTCAGCATGGATTACTTTACAGATCCTATTTTTCACTCAAGGCCCAGTGGATTTTCTCCTGTTACACCAGATGCAGTGAACAAACGCTAACATCTCTCATCTCCACATAGAATCTTTCCCCAACTTGTTTTAATTGAAATAATCACGTGTAAAGAAAACTATCCTATCATCTTCCTGTTTTTTTTTTTTAAGATGTCTTTTTTGTACAGAACATTTTTCAGCCAAAACACCACTTCTATCAAGAATGGCCAATTGTCTTTAGTCAGTGTGAAAACTGTCGTTTCCAGTATGCCACATCTCACGATTTTGTATGTTAACATGTTCAAGTGTCCATGTTAATTTTTGAGCACACAGTTCAGAGGTTACGTGATCAAATGAATGAATGATTAAGAGGAGCTATCTAGAAATTGAACCTTAATTCTTCTCCTTTTCATTTGGAAGTTACCATTCTCTCAAAATCCTTGGGCAAAACCTGAGAACAGAGCAAGTGGAAGCAGAATCAACAGCAAGTTGGAGGATAGAGATGAACAGAAGTATACTGCGTCACAGAGAACATAGAGGTCAAAAAGTTGAAGAAACCGAGATGGATAGTTGCTCACAAAAGGGAAGAAGGGCACAGGAAAAGAGAGCAGACATCTTGAAAGATAGCCATTTATGACCTAAGAGCTACCCAGGAAGGCAGAGAAAAACATGGAGAAAAATCTGAGCAGTATAGGAGGTGAAATTTCTATCACTGCAGTTAATTTACTTAACAGCATTTATTTCACAAAGAGCTCAAGTATTTTCTTCCAGAAGACATCAGAACAGTAGCTAAGTTAGCCAAACGTTATTAGATTGAAAATGCAATTGGATTGTTTTATCAGTTTGAACACTGAAAATATGACAGGTATGAACTGTCACAAATGGAATTAGTATGTGGAAAAGCCAGTTGTTTGTGTTTGAGATTCACAGCACAAAAACAAAGTAGTTATGCATCTTGGATCCCTCACTTCTAAAATGAAGAAATTCCCAAAACTGGTCAGGGTCATTTCACCTCTTTTTCAGAGTAGCATGCAGTTTGTTTTCCCCCCAAAAAACAAAGAAGGTGTAGTGATTTCGCTACCTAAAAGCCCATAGTCATTCTTGTTTTTAGAGGAGAACTGAGGAATGGGAAACAGATGCATTCTAAAAATGCCAAGTCACAACTTCCCACAACTTCCCTTTCACCTCTGCCTTCCCCCTAGACTTTTTTCTCCCTTTCAAAGGTCCAGAGGAGTTCTGAGATTCTTAATACATGTAGGGAAGGTGAAGAAGCTTTGAAGGACTGTTTGAAAGATTTTAACTCAGTTCTTGAAATACGCAGTTGTTCAAGAGTTGCAAGAAAGGTGCTTCCGTTAGAAAAGGCAAACAAGTAAATAATCATAGCCACAACATTACACAAACATCCCCTCAGAATTTCTAAGAACAACCTCCTAACAGAGTTCAGATACTGAGAAGTCCTGTATTTGACCTGCCTTTGTACTTTGCAGTTACAGTAATATGGGCTTTCCAAGCAATACACTCCAAGTCTTTCCCATTTCCTTAAACCAGGTTACCTCTTTGTCTCCAGGAAAAAATAGTTGATTATGTCTGCTCTGTAACTCCCTGTGTTTTAAAAATAACTTTTTGAAGTCCATTCTCCAAACACCTTCAGGGGAACCAAAGAAAAAAGTATTTTTGGCACGTTAGAGAGACACCTTTACTAATAAATTGTCCTATCTTGTAATACAAAAGCAGCCAAGCAGCTGCAAGATGTAGTGCAGCATAGCAACAGTATGTTAGATCCACCCTTACTCTTGGAGAAGGGCACATGCACATATTCCAGTAGTTTACAGGCAGAAAGTCTGGGAGATGAAAATACATTCAACTTCCTACAAACTAAACCAGAAACACATGGATATTAGTAACAGAATAGGAAATAATTACAAAAGAAGCTATTGGCTGGTATCCAGCTAGTTCAGGAAAAGTATACATTACTACTTCATTAACCAAAAATGGGCAAGGGCACACTAAGTGACTCAGAAGAAACACATCAAAAATATGTACAGGCACTAAAGAAAAAGTATTGAGTTCCTTAATGAGCAATTACAGAAGTGTGTTTATGTAAAAAAAAACATTTTACCTTTGAGTTGTAAGTAACTTCTCACGAACACCCTAGAAGTAGGCAAGTAGCAAGCAAAAACCATTTTACTCAGTCCTGGCGATTTAATTTGGTTGCACAATACTGTCCACTGAAGGCAGACGGACGTATAGAGGACTTCCAAGCTTCACCATCAGGCCAAACTATCAGAACACAAAACCAAAGTCCTGTTAATCCCATTCCTTGACAAGACAGAGCTATGCTGCCTGCACAGCCTCATGCACCCCACAAACACTGCCTGTGACCCTGCTTAGACTGATGCCCTGTAGCTAGCTGTAGAGCTCTAGTTGAAGCCTCCCACCTTAATGTTGTGGTCTGTGTCTTAGGATTGCCTGAGTACAGAGCATGTAAGATATGCTGTTCAAACTCCAAGGCTGAAATTCCCGAAAAAGCCTTTAGAGGACAGTGAAGAATTGCAAATGACACATTTTCAGCTCTGGCCTCACACAGTGATGCTTAAGGATTTTCAATACAGATTGTGAATTCTGATTTAAAATGTAGACTGGTTGTGACTTCTGTGTTCATGCATGCATTTCGTGTGTTATGGCTTCTTAACATTGTATTTTTGATTTTACTGTATGCTTCCCTGTTAAGAATTTGTCTCCACTGTAATATCCATTTCTGTTATCTTTAGCCTTGCTAAGCTAGATCAATGCTGAGCCAACTGCTGTGTTGTCAGAAGGAGTTCAGTGTCTCACGCCCAGATCTAATGGAAAAACAGTCACACTATCCTGACAACAGAATACTGCTGCCAATGCTGGAAGCCATAGTGATCCTAGGTTTTTGACTTGGAGATTTCAAATCGGTGACAAGTTTTCCTTCTGGGTCCAAATATTGCACTTCTCTATGGGAAAAGTTGGGCTACATTTTCAAGAGCTGTAAACCACTACTACATTATCCTTAGTTTTGCTCTGAATTAGAAGGTGGCTAGGTTTTCAGCACTAACTCCACTTCTTACCAGATGTTTTCTGCTCTGGGATGCTGTTTGCTGCTACCAGTATAATTGCTGCAGTGCTTACACTAAGCCCAAGGCTTTTCAGCTTCTCATACTACCCTGGCAGGGAGCAGGCTGGTGGGGGGGGAGGAAGCTGGGAAGAGACAGAACCACGACAGCTGAACCTAACTGGCCAAAAGGGTATTCCACACTATGGGGCTTCATGCTGAACACACCACTGCTCAGGGATGGGGTGGGTGGTGAGCAATTGCACCACTCATCACCTGTTTTGCACCATTACTACTGTTACCATTTTTTGTTTTCCTGGCCTATTAAACTGTCTTCATCTCAACCCATAAACTTTTACTTTTTCCTCCATTTCTCTCCTCCATCCCACTCGTGGAAAAGTTAAGCAAAAAGCTGTGTGGTGCTGAGCTGCAGGCTGGGTAAAGCCACTGTGAACACAACCCTCAAGTACACCATGCTCACAAGACACCTGACAATCCCCACCCAACTCCTGGCCTACACCCAAGGACCCTGCTACTCACCACCTGGACCAACTTTAGAGTTGACAGGTAAATACACATGTACACCCCACATACCTCAGACTAGGAAAGAAAAACACAGCCCCCACCAGCACCAGTCACACGTGACCTGCAGCCTCCCTCCAGCCACCAGTGCAGCACTTGCTGCACAATTTGTAAGCCAGTCCCCCAAGTCTCCACCTCCAGCCCTCGTCCCATATGCTTATTACCCCAAATGCACAGCCCTTATTCCAGAACCTCCTGGAAAGGGCTAGAAAGAAAGGGGGGCAGCAGGGGGTGTTGTTGCTAAGGTCTTCCCCCACAGTCAGAACCACAGCTGCAAAGACAGCACAGGTGGTTACTACATGGTGCCCAGAAAAGTCAGGAGATGAAATGAACCTTTTTTCAGAGTAGCATGCAGTGTTCCACGCCCCCCCCCCCCGCCCCCCCAAAAAAAGTGAACAAGGCTAAGTGACTTCACTACCTAAACATATCATCATTCTTGTTTTTAAAAGAGGACTGAGAAACACAGGACACAGGTGCATTCTGGAAGTGCCACATCACCTTTGTTTGCCTCCCCACCAGACTCATTTCTCCATTTAGAAGGTCTAGAGGAGTTCTGAGATTCTTGATGCATTTTAGGGAAGATGGAGGAGCCTTGAAGGACTGTTTCAAAGATGCTGGTAACTCAGTTCTTGAACTATGGAGTTGGTCAAGAGCTGCCAAAAAGGTGATTTGTTTAGAAAGCACAAATAATAACCAACCATTATAGTATCTATATTATATACATTATACCCCACATTACAATAACAACCCACATTATCCAACAACCCCTCACCATTTCTCCAAACACCCTCCTAATACTGATAAGCCCTGTCATTTGACTTGCCCTTGTACCTGACTGTTAGAGAACATGGGCTTCACAAGCAATATACTCCAAGTCTTTCCCACTTCCTTAAACCACATTACCTCTTTGCCTTCAGGAAGAAACAGTTGATTGGATCTATTCTGTAATTCCCTAGGGAATAAAGAAACAGCTCTGTATTTTCAAACCACCTTTAGGGGACACCAAACAAGAAAGGTCTGGCATGGTGAAGAGAAGCCTTTACTAGTTGATTGTCTTATTTTCTCAATCTAAAACAAGTACAACAGATAATGCAACATAGCAACAGTCTCTCAGATCCACCCTTAATCGTGGTGGTGGAGCACATGCAAATATTCCAGACATTTACGGGCAAAACACCTTCCCAAGTTTGAATGCTAACACAGTTGAGCACAGTTACAAGGGACAAACCGGATACAGAAAGCTCTATCACCCAAGCTGCCTGAGCCAAAGGCAATCTTTGACACAACTCATGGAAACCTAAGACTCAGTCAAGTCCCCTTCTTCCTCTCCAACTAGGGAGGATACAAGTCCACCACTGCAGGCACACACACAGTTGCAGATCCCTGAACACCAAACAAGGCCCCTCTGGCAGGGGAGAGCCCCTGCCCAGCTCCCAGACCCCTTACCTACTTCACAGCTCTCCTTCTCACCAGCAGTTCCAGCTTCAACTCTCCTGCAACACTCCATCCTGGTTTGGGCTGGAAGTATCTTCCTCCCAGTACCTGGTGTGGTGCTGTGTTTTGGATTTAAAACGACCCACGCTGGTAACACACTGATGTTTTAATTGTTACAGAGCAGTGCTTTCAGAAAGCCAGAGACTTCTCAGCTTCTCATACCACCCTGCCAGTGGGCAGGCTGGGGGCACACAAGGAGCTGGGAGGGGACAGAACCAGGACAGCTGACCCTCAAGTGCTTTAAGGAATATTCCAGATGTGGCTTCCTGATGAGCACTTTCAAGGGGTGACTAGCCAGAGGGTTGGAAGACCACTGCGTGGGGACAGCTTAGGAAGCAGTCAGGGGATGATGAGTAATTGCATAATTACATAATGCATCGCTTGATTCGTACAGGCCCCTGCTATTCATCCTCAGCCCAACTGAAGAGCCCACAGGTGAACACGCAGCCACACCCCCGGCTAGGCAAGATCCACACAGCTCTCTCCACCACCAGGCATGACCTGCAGCCTCCCTCCAGCCAACACTGCACAGCCCTGCCCTCCCCTCGCTCATACCAGACACCCCCCCCACACACACAACAGCTCAGCTGGGGCACACCGCTCCTGTCCCAGCACCCCCACGTACCAAACCCCACTCCGTCCCAGCACCAGGCACTGCATGAGCCCAGAAAGGGGTGGCCGGGACCGCTCAGGTCCCAAGCACCCAGAGGCTGCGAGAACCGGGCACAACCCCAAGCCCCCCACGGAGACGTTCCAGTGACAGCAGACCCTGGCTGAACCTCGCCCTTCACCTCAGGACCCGCTCCCATCCCCTCGCAGACTTGCCTTTCATGAACCCATGCTGACTGGGCCTGATCCCCTGGTTGTCCTGCACATGCTGTGTGATTGCACTCAGGAGAATCTGTTCCATCACCTTCCCTGGCACCGACCTGTTAGCGTTCATGAAAACACATAATCCACAAAGTGATTATATGAAGGTGCTTTATTAGGCGCCGGAAGTTAGGGGCATGCCTGCCCAAATCTAACTTCGTCTGATTTGTTCTCTTAGTTCTCTTTTATCTCCTAAGTTACTACATATGCATTAGGTTTCACAACTCAGCTATGCATATTCATTTCCTAGCTCCGCCTAGCCTCGCTTCGTATGCTAATTATCTTATCAGTCCTTCTGCGCTTGCGTATTACTCTCTGGTGGTCGTCCGGGTGGTCGTCGGGATGAAGTACGATGTCTTCATCAGAGTTGAACTTTTTAACCTTTCCTTTTCACGCATGCTCTCTGAGCCCTTGGTCTCAGTCCAAACCGCAAGGTTGGTTTGACCCAGTTCCCAGAGTCCAAGAAGCCCCAGTTATCTAGATGTCTTGCAAATTGAGCATTCTTTTAATCCTCCTTACTCCTCGTCATGAATTGCTGCATTCTCATGTTACCCTTGCACATATATTTTGTATCTTCCAAGCGCAGCCTCGGAACAGTACATCGCAAATGTAACATACTAAACAATATTGTATTATTTCTTCTTCTATTACTAACATTTCCCCCCTTTGAAAGCATTTCACTCCTTTCGAGGAGGGCAAATGCTTTCACTAACTAACTAAAATATTTTACACTCAGTGCTCACCAATAATATAATCATGGAAAATTACATCATTAAGAATCAAGGAAATTACAAAGATTAGGATTGTCACAACATTTCATAAGTCCACCACTTCTGCTTTATGTTACGTTCACCCTTCTGGTTGGGTTCACTTGATCTGAAACTGATCTTGTCTATTCGGTTTTCATTCCATTTCACCTCCTGGGTTCCTCAGATTCTTTCTCTGAAATCCAAAGTTGTTAGATGCCGGTGGAGGATGTTGAGGATGTGGTTCCATTTGCTGAGCAATAGTTTGCATCACTGTCCGGTTCCAGGTTGTCTTCCTTAGAATCAGACTTTTCAGCATTATAAATGTTAACCAAATTAGTACCCCTACAATCACCAATATAATTATTGTCTCCAGTAAGGACTTAACCCAATTACTAATATTCCATCCACTAAAAATTTTATCCAACCAGCTTGTTGTCATATCTTTCTCTTCCTGTTCTGCATCTTGTTCCACTCAAGCCAGTTGTTCTATGACATGTTCTACATCAATAGTCACATTTGAAATGTGGATGCAGCAATGATCAATATGATCTTTTAGAAATCCACATACTCCATGTTCCTTTAATAACAGTGTATCTAATGCCAATCGATTTTGTAGCACCATTTTAGTTGTAGATTGTAGTTGGATATTAAGGTCTCTAAAGCCTTCTTTCGTGGCTCTCGTGCCTACTCACTTGTCCTGTAAGTTTATAAATCATTTCCCTATTTCGATAAGTAGCTACCTGTGCAAATAGAGATTCTAACACCCAACTGAATTTTACTCCATCCGAGGGTTCATGCCATATATCTTCATCTGCCCCTTCTTCTAAACTTCTTTTTGCCCTACTAATTTGTAGGGTTTCCAACTTTCCCTTAAAAGGAGACTTTTTCCATATTGGACAAAATGTGGGGAGTCCTAGAGTTATTTCTTTTACTTCCCCATCTATCGGCGGGTGTGTAGTCCAAGTTCCATTACTGGCTGCCCATACAAATTGTCCTGGACTTTTTATGGTACTATAGCTACAATCCACTGCGACTTGACTAGCCTGGCTATTTCTTTCCGAATTGTACTTAATTCCTCGGCAAGCACATCCTGCCCTAAGAGCTATCAATACCAGAAGTAAGTGCTTGATATCTTCATTATTACTGTCGCAAGTATATTTCTTCTCACAAGTCCACCAAGCTACCTTTGTTGACTCTTGTCTACCACTACTGTCAACCCGGCTTACTGTATAAAACTGATCAGTTCCATTCTGCTTCCCCTGCCATTTAATACACCATGATGTATTCCCTCCATACTGGAATTTCTGCAATAAACTTACTGTCCAATCACTATCCCACCCTTTCATTCCTTTTGGCTTATTTTTCTCTTGACATTCCCAAACAATCTTTTCTCTAACTCCTTCTACTACACGTAGTTCGTCGTAATAACACTGTCCCACATTCTTAAATCTGCCTATTGTTATGAAATGGTAGTTCTTCTTCTTTTCACATTCAGACCTCGATGTTGGGGGGCTCAGTTTCCTATAGTATTGTGTAACATTTATCCTCTCTAGAACTTTCACTTCTTTACATTGAATTGTTTCATTTCCTTTTACTTGGGGCAGTGGGGAGGTTATTATACCCCACTCAAGCGGGTCCCCCGTTGCTTTTGGGATGGGCAAACAAGCAGTAATTCTATCAGTTCCTTTCATTATGGCAAAATCTTTAATCAATCCTACCAGTAAATTCTCTGATGGTTGCCTAGGTGGGATCTGTACCACTTGTGTCCATGGTGCCTGGCCCTCTCTTCTTCTTCTAGATCCTTTTTGGTGGGCTACCAATATTCCTTTATCCGATTTCGGATATACCAATATTTCTCTTATCCCGTAATCTGTGCTATTTTCATGTGTTACCATGCACCGGTAGTTTCCTTTGTTGACTTTAGTAACACTAAACAGGGTTCAGGTGGTAGCTCCTCTCAGTTGTTGGCCCAATTCTATGGTTATACTTACGTACGCCTTCCCCTTCCATCCAGCCTTCAATCCTGTATTGTCCCTGGTTGTGTCTACGTATATTTCCTGGCTCTGTCCGGAGTCATTTATTTTTCCCCAGACCACCTGTAGAGAGCTAATTGTTATTGGTTTATCGTTGTGCATTCCACATTCCAAGTAACATTTTCTCCTCTGAATATTTCCTCTTTCTTATATTTTTCTGGTATTTCTAGGAACCCAATTACAAGGTACTTACACAAAACAATTACTGTTATCGTTACTGTTGTTAAGAACCCCAACATTGTATGGTTATACGCGCCTCATCTGTAGTTTTGTATCTCCGATTTCTCGCACTGACCAAAATTCGGGAACCTTTTTCACCCGAGTATAATGAATCCAAGCATCCACCCCTTCTACCTTTACAGCTGTAAAAGTAGTCAATAATACTTGATAAGGTCCGGCCCACCGTTCTCTCAGGGGTTCTTCATTCCAGTTTTTAATGTACACTCGGTCACCTGGCTGAATGTCGTGGACAGGATTTTCCAGTGCCAACGGTTGGTTCCACACCAGAACACTTCGAAGTTGAGCTAAAGTTTTACCAAGAGACAATACATAATTATAAACATCCTGGCTCCCTGTTATATGCATATTAGGATTTGGTTCTGGGGATTCATAAGGCTTTCCATACGTAATCTCATACGGGCTTACTGACATTCCACTCCTTGGCTTTATCCTTATTCTCAGTAAAGCTATAGGCAAAGCTTGTGGCCATTGTATTTTGGCTTCCTGGCAGATTTTACTGATCTGTCCCTTTAGAGTTTGGTTCATCCTTTCAACCTGTCCACTAGATTGGGGTCTCCATGCAGTATGTAAATTCCAAGAAATTCCTAATAGCCAACTTACGTCTTTAACCACAGATGAAACAAAGTGCGGCCCCCTATCCGAGGATATTCCTAATGGTACCCCAAACCTCGGAATGATTTCCCGCAGTAACCATTTTACTGTCTCTTTAGCTTGATTGGTGCGACAGGGAAGGGCTTCTGGCCATCTGAAAAGGTGTCAACCCCTACTAACAAATACCTACATCCCCTAGTCCTAGGTAACTCTACAAAATCAGCTTGCCAGTAATCTCCTGGTTCTATTCCTACTCTAACTCTTCCCATTTCAGCATGTTTTCTTGCTACTGGATTATTTTTCAGACAAATCTCACACTTTGACATTACTGATTTTGCCATTGTTAACATATGTGTAGAGATGATGCTACGTTTTAAAATGTTACCATTGCCTCTGCACCCCAGTGACACTCATTATGTCTTGTCTGAAGTATTTCTCGCATCACCAAGGGGGGTATTACTACCTGGCCCGTAGCGGTTACATACCGTCCATCAGAGTTCTTTCGGGCCTTTAGGAGATGTACTAATTTCTCATCCTCTGGTGAATATCTTGGTTCCTTGGGAAGATTAAGACAAGTGGGGCCTACCTTGAGTGGTACCAAAGCCATTACATTCCACACCTCCCGAGCAATTTGTCGAGCTGCTCGATCTGCCAGCCGATTCCCTTCTGATATTTTTGAGGTTCCTCCTTGATCAGCTTTACAGTGCATAATAGCCACTTGTTTTGGTTTTTGTACCGCATTTATCAAATTTAACACCTCCTCTTGATAGCTTATATTGGCTCCTTGTGAGGACAACAGCCCTCTTTCTTTCCATAATGCTCCATGAACATGGACTACTCCAAAAGCATACTTTGAATCTGTCCAAATATTTACCATCTTTCCTTTACTCAGTTCCAGTGCTCGAGTTAGGGCTATCAGTTCTGCTCGCTGTGCTGATGTTTCAGGTGGTAAAGGTTTTGCTTCGATCACTGTCTTCAGGGTTGTTACTGCATACCCTGCATATCGTGTTCCATTCTCCGCAAAACTACTACCATCAGTAAAAAGTTCCCAGTCATACCTTTCAAGGGGTACATCCTTCAAATCCTCGCGGCTGGCATGGGTATGTTCGATTATTTTCACACAATTGTGTTCCAACGGTCCTTCTTCTGGAACAGTTCCTAGAAATACTGCTGGATTTAACAGGTTAGTTGTTTTCAAGGTTACGTCATCTTGTTCAGTTAGTATTGCCTGATATTTCATCATTCGGCTGGGTGATAGCCAGTGGCCCCCCTTTTGTTCTAAAACAGTTGTTACCATATGTGGTACAAAAACTTCAATACGTTTTCCCACGGTAAGTTTCCTTGCTTCCTGGATTAAGAGAACTGTTGCCGCTACCGCCCGCAAACATGAGGGCCATCCTGCACTTACAGCATCCAACTGCTTAGAAAAGTATCCCACAGGTCTTTTCCAGCTTCCCAGTCGCTGGGTTAGTACCCCTAGTGCTAGTCGTTGTCTTTCATATACAAATAACTGGAAATCTTTTGATAAATCTGGTAGGCCCAAAGCTGGTGACTTCATTAAGGCATCTGTAAGTTTCTTGAAAGCTTCTTTCTGTACTTTTCCCCAAATAAAATCCTGTGCCTTCTTAGCTTCATAAAGGGGCTTAGCTATGAGTCCATAATCCATTATCCATAATCTGCACCAGCCAGCCATTCCTAAGAAGGCCCTTAGCTCATGGAGATTTTGAGGTTCCGGGATGGTGCATATAGCTTTTATCCTATTGACACCCAGACTTCTTTGTCCCTGGGAAATCTCACACCCCAAATATGTTACAGTTGAGCAAACTATTTGTGCTTTTTCCTTTGAAACTTTATAACCACCCATTCCCAACTGATTTAAAATTTCGATGGTTATTTGGGTGCAGAGCGACTCATTCTCTGTAGCAATCAAAATATCATCTACATATTGTAACAGCAAATACTGACTTCTGGGTACCTGTATTTGTCCTTGCGTTGTCCAGATTTCCAGTTCCTTGGCCAGCTGGCTTCCAAAGAGGGTCGGGCTATTCTTGAAGCCTTGTGGGAGTCTTGTCCAAGTTAATTGTGTCTTTCGTCCACTCTGAGGATTTTCCCATTCGAAGGCAAATGATTTTCTACTATCTTTATCAAGAGGTATGCAAAAGAAGGCATCCTTTAAATCTATCACAGTAAACCATTTATATTTCTCTCTCACAGATGTTAACAATGTGTAAGGATTAGCCACTACCGGGTGAATGTCCTTTGTTATTTCATTTATTGCTCTAAGATCTTGTACCAATCTATACTCACCATTCGGCTTCCTTACTGGAAAAATTGGAGTATTGTATTCCGATTTACATTCTTCCAGAATCTGATGTTTGAGAAATTTGTCAATAATTTTCACTGTCCCCTGCCTAGCTTCTATCTTAAGTGGATATTGTTTGATTCGAACAGGTTTGGCTCCTTCCTTTAATTCCACCTTTACCGGTTGTGCCAGTTTCGACTTCCCTGGTACATCTGTTTCCCATACTGTTGGTATAACTGCATTTTCTACTTCTCTTGGAATATTAACAAAGGGTTTATCTTTGATCATTAGGATTTGTCCTACTTTGGACTCAGGTACCTTCATTATTAATTCTCCATCCTCAAAGGTTATTGTTGCATCTAATTTAGCTAATAGATCCCGTCCCAAGAGTGGAATCGGGCATTCTGGTACATACAAAAATTCATGGGTTAGTTCCTTACCCCCAAAACGCAAATCAAGGGGTTGTAAGAATGGCCGTTCCTCCTCCTTCCCTGTGGCTCCAATTATTGTAGTTGTCTTAGTTCCCAATCGTCCTTTTAAACTACTTAACACTGAATATGTTGCTCCTATTACATTTACAGACTAATTAACACAGAGAAAGAAGCTCCTGTAACCAACAACAACAAAAATTCAAGCCTCTCTCTTCGTTTCCTAGCTTTATTTCAACTAGTGGACCTGCTAGGGTAGATGCCCCAGGTCCCCGTCATTTCTGACTGTTGTAAGTTTATCCTGCAGCCTAAGACAAATTCTTTCTGATATCAGGGGCCGATTGCCCTAGAAAGAGGCTAGCCAATTGCCTCTGTTTGTTTTCTGAAGCCAGGTCCAAATTTTCTTTTTTTTTTCTTTTTCCATTGCATTTCAAAGTTGGTCCAAAAATTCAAAAATTCCATAGGGTTTTCTTTTGGACCTTGTTGGAACAGATTCTCAATTCCCAATTTAACCAGATTTTGGTATTTACATGATTTCCGGGGTGGTAAGGGTCTCGGGGGGGGGGGGGGGGGGGGGGGGGGGGGAGGTCAGGGGAATGCAATGGTTGAAAGTTCCCTGAGCGGTCCCATTGGCAATCTGAGCTCACACAGGAACTCAGGTTGTTTCAAGAGTTAGCTGCTTTTCTGTTTCCATGACAACTCTCTCCCGGACCCATCATGGTCTCTCCGCCCCAGAGGGCTCACACCGCGATTTTGAGATCTCAGCCTCGGGTTGAGGCGGAACTATTAACATTCCTACATCCTCTTCCCCTGCTCATTCAACTTCAAACAGCTCTGTTAAATACTACATGCCACACAGCCTTTAACACCTTCAACAACCCTTTTAACACTTCCTTTATCTTCCTCCAGCCTGTACTTTTCTAATGCCAACACCAAAGGCTCAGTCAGGGGCCAACTTAATTCCATACCTTTTCCCTCCAAGATGCTGAAACAACATATCAGTATACAACATTTCATCCTATTTTCCTTCTCTCCTCAAAAACAACATTAATTGCAAGACACTGTTATAGTCGATTGATCCATAAAGTGGCCATTTAGTTTATACAGTGGCCACAATTGATTGCAATACTTAGTGGAAATCCTCTTGCTTTCCGCGCCCCCCCCACTCCCCCTTCCGACAATATCCTTGCAATGTGCCAATATACACCCAAGGAGGCTTTCTTTAAAACGTCTTTGTTTTGGATATTACCCATTTCCTTGATTTCCCATTCCCTTTTATTTATTTATATTAATTACTGTCCCTTGTTTCAATTTCCACGCAAACCTTTTTATTGCAGGTTTTTACTATGTTTTCCTAGTCTTCTCAAATGTCCCAATTCTGTGGGATTAAACTCCACATACAAACTTCACTATTTCAGATTATTAATGAGCCCCGTTCCAATCGTAAATCCACAGGACTTCGGAAAAACACCTGAAGCACTCAGCCTTCCGTCTTCTAGACAAACAATACCACCTTTTCCACAAAATTTACATTTCAACAAGGCCGAATTTCAAGCCGAATGCTAATTTTTCTCATGCACTTTGTTAGTAAGCCTACACAAAACAAGGAATCACTCCTGTGTATCCATCAAGACGGGGGTTTAAAAGGGTTTACCAAATTCCCAGGGCTCAGGCCCGAACCACCAAAGAAGTGGCTCTCCGTTCTACCGCTTTGATAATCAGTCAGCCCCCCTCCCCCGATACTTGGGAAACCGACCAAACACCACCGCAAATATACCGAAACTTTTAAACTGTTACTTAGATAATGCTCCCACCTTCCTCCTTGTCACACTCAAAACATTTAAGAACGAAATAGGATTGCAAGATGCACCGCCGGGCCCGTGTATTGGGCACCACCAATCAACATTTGGATAAAGCAACACTTCTTTTCGGTCTGTCATGCGCTTCGTTCGTCTCCGGCCGCTCCCCTCGCGGAGAATACGGAACCGCGGATCGGAACTCCGCACTCGCTTCGCAGCGATGCTGCGTCTCACTCACAACACAATCACGCAATCACACAGAGAGGCCCCTTGCACTCTCGCTCACAAAATAACATTAATTGTAAGATAGTATTGTACTGTAAGGTTCCGTTTTCTGGCCAACTTTCTTGATCTTCTAGTTCATACTGCGGCCACCAAACATTACAGTAATCAACCAGTTTACCCTTTCGTAACTCCTGCCCGAAACACCCCTCCTTCCAGTGTGCTAGTAAACAGCCCAAAGGGGAGGATCGCGGTACCGAAGCATTACCGCCCAGAATACTTTTAAGCTTTTCCATTATCAGCTATAGCTTTTACCGAACCGAACCAGATGCTGAGCCTGCAGCAGAACCAGACCACTGATGCCGAACCTGCAGCGCTTTCGCGACTGTCTGACGGACGGCGCCTAGGCTTACCACGGGAATTCCCTAGCCCAACCGTGCGTGGCCTTCGCCGCATCTGACCGGCAGGCTCCCAGACCAGATCGGTACCGATTACCAGAAAGCACCTTTTTCTTACCCTTTCAGAGGTACGTTGTGAGCAGCGGGGGTCGGTCGCGGCCGATGGCTCCCCGAGAAACTCCTCGGTGCCGGCTGGAGCGTGATCAGTTCGCGAGCCGCCTCAGCAGTGCCCACGAGGTCCCACCTGGGTCGCCAGAATGTTAGCGTTCATGAAGACACATAATCCACAAAGTGATTATATGAAGGTGCTTTATTAGGCGCCGGAAGTTAGGGGCATGCCTGCCCAAATCTAACTTCGTCTGATTTGTTCTCTTAGTTCTCTTTTATCTCCTAAGATACTACATATGCATTAGGTTTCAAAACTCAGCTATGCATATTCATTTCCTAGCTCCGCCTAGCCTCGCTTCGTATGCTAATTATCTTATCAGTCCTTCTGCGCTTGCGTATTACTCTCTGGTGGTCGTCCGGGTGGTCGTCGGGATGAAGTACGATGTCTTCATCAGAGTTGAACTTTTTAACCTTTCCTTCTCACGCATGCTCTCTGAGCCCTTGGTCTCAGTCCAAACCGCAAGGTTGGTTTGACCCAGTTCCCAGAGTCCAAGAAGCCCCAGTTATCTAGACGTCTTGCAAATTGAGCATTCTTTTAATCCTCCTTACTCCTCATCATGAATCGGGGCATTCTCATGTTACCCTTGCACATATATTTTGTATCTTCCAAGCGCAGCCTCGGAACAGTACATCGCAAATGTAACATACTAAACAATATTGTATTATTTCTTCTTCTATTACTAACAATATGGAACAACTTGTGTTAGTTCAAGATCATACTCTATGTTTTGGATAAATTATTTCAAATCCTTTTTTTTTTTCCTGTTTTCTTCCTTATCCAAAATTCTGTCAACTGAAAAATACTTTTGAAGACACAGATTTTCATTTTTTATATCTCACTTCCAAATACTTACACCGAAGCCGTCTACCTTTTCTTCTACAGCAATAGCATTGCTTTGTTGCAATCCTTCATGTTACAGCCCACTGTTATTATTCTGTTCATGTTAATTTAGAGGCCTCACTGCCATCTAGGGGTTTGCGCTTGCCTCTTTATATACACTTGATGAGAAACCTTTTGCCCCTAACAGCTCTACAATCTAAGAGTTGCAGAGGGCTGGTGGCAAAAAGGAGAGAGTGTCATTCACACATTGTACTTAATGAACTGCATCACACACACACACAGAAAGTGCACCGTTCATCTAGGAAAATATGGGGTATAAGCCTTATATTTATTTGTTTATTTATTTATAAGCCTTATATTATTTGTAGTCTCAGGGAAAACACTTTTCTCTTACTGTCTGCTTTGTATAATGAGACAGATACTGTAATTATTTAAATATGAACTTTATATCAAATCTGAAGTACTGACTCATTAACATCATTTTGCACAGCCTTTTAAGAGGGCTTACAAAATATTGTAACACTAAAGCAAGCAATTAATGAAAAATAGCTAGAGTCAGGTGTAGGTACAGATAATAAGAAGAGCTGAAAGGAGATCTTTAAGAAGAAGCTGAATAAAACTACACAAGATTGATTCAAGTAAGATTTTGATTTCATTAGGTGTTTTTTGCTTGCATAAAATTACATAATTGTTTTCAGGTCTGACTCTTAAAATTCACATCTATCAATATTTAAGAATCAGATAACTTCTGATGTACCTTGCTAAATGTAATTTTATTTTATATTCCAGATCATGTCATATATGAAAAGAGGCTAAGAGCTTCCCTCCATCTCTGTGGCTTTGTTTCATGTTGCAGACAGGTAACCGACTAATAAACATCTTTACATATTTTTGACCCAACACAGTTCCGGAAAGCTAGTGATTTAATAAAGCCATACACTGCATCCTTACATCATATCTTACTGTGATTTTTACAGTTTATTCATCCCAAGGTGCTCTGAAATATTTCTTGGCTCCAATTTTGCTATAACAGACCATCCTAGGAAGACTAAATAGCAGGAGACATTACAATGTTCAATTCTACAGACAGTTCCTGCAATTAAAGCATATACATTCCTTCTCTAAAGCAAGTTTCCAAAACCACCATACCTTTAAGTGTTGTTTTCCCAACAATAACAAAATACGTAGAAGTAACAGGGAAATAAAATAAAGTAATAAAGTAAATAAATAATTAAAAAAAAAGTTCAATTCATATACTTTAAAAAAAGTCAGACACAAAGCAATTTATTGATTTATTAAAACCACATAATTAACTAGCCATCGATAAACTAAAAGTCTGGGTACGAGGTGGTTTCCCACAAAGCTGGCACTCTTAGGACCTTCTGCACTACTATTTATACAATCCCTTATCAATATGTTTACATGTTTGTACAATTCCCTCATCTCTGAGTGGTTACCTAATTAGCACACTGCTGACATGACACAATCATTCTGCGCATCTTCAGAGAGGAAGGATCCCTTGTTGGGCTGGGATCTCGCACCCCAGAGAAATTTAATTTTTTACTATTATCATGAGGATAGTTCATGGACAGTTCACATAAAGATACTCCTGATCTTTGTTTTTCAGTCAACTATTCACTTTATGTTGATTGGTAACATATTCAAGGGCCTAGTCAGGATGTTTCCCTCAAGAATGTCAACATAACAGTTTGTCTGATTACTAGTTCCTCAGTTAATCATCCATTAGACATCTCCAAGGCCAGGGTCATCTTGCCCTTTCCTCAAAGCACATATTTTATCTCTTTCACACAAAACAAAGTGAACAAAACAATCAAACTATTTACTGGTATCACAGGCCCCGCCACCGTGGGCGCCCCTTGAGCACAACCCTCCTTGTGGGGCAGGTGGGTGCCCCAGCCTTGTGTCATTCCCCATGCTGCTTCCTGCACCCACTGACCCATGCCCTGGTGAGAAAGCCCCCGTGAGGCCCCTGTGCCCACCCCATGCCCTGGTGAGTGCATAGCTCTGTTCCCCATTTCCTTCTCCCAGTACAAATTTCCATGCCTGTTTTATACTGCTTTGCAAGCTGACTGCTGCTGCGTCAAAAATCTCTCTGTAATTTGCAGGTTGCTTTTTAATTTTGTTGAAGACTTTTTCCTTTTCAGTATGACTGGATGGGTTTGAGTGTTATCCCTGTCACCCCCACCCCAAGCTTTTCCTATTGTATTAGCTGTTGTAATCCAGGCTGTTTAGTAAACAGAAGAACCATGCAAGCACTCTCAACCACTCGTAGTTTACATATGAAAATTGATTTATCAGAGTCTCTCAATTCCTTTTAGATTGGACTGGACAAGCTCCTTTTTCTTTCATTTTATTTTGTTCCTTTTGTTTTCCCTGTACAAATAGTTACACTATTGCTTTATGTGGACTGTGAAGACAAGCAGAGCCACTGTTTAGCAATAAAGCTGTAGGTGCCAAGCACAGCCTAGGGGTATCCCCAGCAGAAGCAATAGTGAGTTCTGGCTCTGCGGCCATCTACTTGCACCTGCTATAGAAGGTAGCACCCTCTCCCTCAGTCCTACTACAAAATCCTTTCACTGACCAAATAAAGACTCCAGCACCACACCACTCTGTTGAGCTTACAAGTATTTTTTTCAGTGCACAAAGATCTAAATTCCACTACTCCAGTTGCAAAACGCTCCCCTGGGAGCAGGCTCCAGTCAGTGCCTCTGCACAGGCAGTTAGGAACATCTTGCATACCTTCTGAACTGGCTATGTTACTCAAGAAAAAAAAAAACAAAAAAAAAACTTTTTAGGAACTCCTCAGTAGAGGTCCACAGAGAATCATGAAAACTGAACATGAGGCCAAGTTATTGAAAGTCACCAAAAGCATGATTCAGATTAAAAGTAAGTGATTTCAGGCCAAGTACATGATTCACCTTAACTCCACGTAACTATTTTGGCAGCCTGAATAGTAACAAGACCATATGCTTTCAGCTCTCCATGGGTAAAACTCCCTCCTGACAAGCGTTCTGCCAATTCACATACCCCAGGGCAGCTAAATGGCATGTCTCAGTACTTATCTCAAGCATAAATCTGACATAAATTTGACATTCATTATCTAGTCACCCCTACTTATGACAGCACCGAGCATGACACATTTTCATTCCAAAACATGGCCACAAGAGGAGGAAGTGGTGGTCTGACCTATTAAACATAAAAGCTTAGTGGTTAGTGCACTTGCTGAACAAATAGGGCACATGAAGTTCAGTGATCCCAGTAGTCTGGTAAGGGAATCAAACATGTCCCTCAGGTCTCCTCTCACCCTGCTTGCTCCGAAGGGAGAGTAAGGCTGTCTCTCACAGCTGAAGGTAGGATGTGAGGACAGAGACTGGGATGGTGAAATTCAATCTTACTTGAATAACGAAGTCAATGATTTAGAGAAGTGCCTAAGCATGGTCTGATAATTCCCAGTTTTATGATAATGCCTACAGGCATGCTAAGTGATGACTGCTGTAAACCCCACTGCCTACCTGTGTCTATTGCTCTGTTGTGGCGATGCTGAACATTTTTCAGGTGTGGGTGGTGATGTCAACATAGTTTAAGTGTGATTTGCTTTATCCTTCAACATTAGAATCAAAACATTTGCTACAATTTATTCATTCAACCAAAGTAAAAATCAGGGAGATGTTTTCTCCAAGGAAATTCACAGACCTCTCAATCTCCAAATGCTTTTACTAGTACAGCTATCACTGGCTAACAGCTGAGCCAATGAGAAGAAATGAAAAGAGCATGCTTACGGGCTTTATATGACAAATTACTCGTACCTGGTAGTGGAAGCACATTTTAAATAAAAGGCTGTCAGTAGAAAAAAATGAAAATATGTTAAAAATGTGACACAATTTTTGTCCTCTAATCTTCAAGAAAGAAAAATTTAGTATGAACAAAAATTTGGATTCTTCATCAGAGGTTGAAATAATTCCTGTCCACCTTATGAAACATGACTTTGTAGGACAAAAGCTCTTACAGAAAAAAAAAACGCTGATGTATATCACCTCGCAAATTAAAGGTTCATTTCAAACCATATTCAAGGCATTGAGCAAATCAACTTCTATGAGGTGTAACAGACAGGTTGAGAGCTTGTGGGTGAAAGTTAGGGACCACACCAATAAAGGATAGCTTGTGGTAGGGGTCTACTACAGGCCACCTGATCAAGGAGAGCCTGTGGATGAGGCATTCTTGCTTCAACTACAAGAAATGTCACACTCGCATGCTCTCATCCTGATGGTGCATTTCAGCCAGCCAGATGTCTGCTGGGAAAACTACACGGCAGGCTGTAAGCAATCCAGGAGACTCCCAGACTGCGTTGAGGATAACTTCCTGGTCCAGGTATTAGACAAACCAACCAGAGGACAAGAGTTACTGGGCCTGGTGCTCACTAACGTGGAAGAGCCCATTAAAGACGTCAAGGCTGGAGGCAGTCTGGGCTGCAGTGACCATGCCCTGGTTGAGGAATACAGGCCTGGCAAAGAGCAAAGTCAGGACCCTAAACTTCCACAGAGCAAACTTCAAGGTATTTAAAGACCTAGTGGACAAGATTCCCTGGAACACTGTCCTTAGGGACAAAGGAGCTGAACAGAGCTGGCAACTCTTAAAGGATGTTTCCCTTAGAGCACAAGAACTTTCCACTCCCCTGCATAAGAAAGTGGGCAGGGAAGGCAGACAACCAAGACGGCTAAGCAAGACCTGCCGGTCAAACTGAGGTGCAAGAAGGAAATGCGCAGGCAGTGGAAGCTGGAACACGTGGCTGGGGAAGAGTACAGGGATGCCGTCTGGATGTGTCGGGATGTTGATCTGTTACAGCAGGTCCAGAGGAGAGCCGCAAAGATGATCAAGAGGCTGGAGTACCTCTCCTATGAAGAAAGTCTGAGAGAGTTGGGGCTGTTCAGCCTGAAGAAGAGAAGGCTCCAGGATGACCTCATTGTGGCTTTTCAGTACTTTAAAGGGGGCTTATAAAAAAGATGGAGAGCAACTTGTTGCTCAGTTGGATAATGACAGGACAAGGGGGAATGGCTTTATACTGAAAAAGGGTAGATTTAGATTATATATAAAGAAGAAATTATTTACTGCGAGGGTGGCAAGGCACTGGAGCAGGTTGCTCAGAGAGGCTGTGGATGCACCATCCCTGGAGTTGTCCAAGACCACGTCAGATGAGGCCCCGGGCAACCTGATCTAGTGGGTGGTGTCCCTGCCCATTGCAGGGGGGTTGCAGCCAGGTAGGTGATCTTTAAGGTCCCTTCCAACCTGAGCCATTCTATGATTCTAAATCTTAAAGAGCTTTTTAGGAAAACATATCAACAGAGTTTTATTTTAGAAAACTTGTTCTGTAGTAACAGGTTTCTGCTCATATGTAAAAATATTGTAAGTCTGGCTACCCTTTCTAGTTTAAAGGCAGACTAGCAGAAGTGATGGAGGGATTCTAGGACAGACTGGGTTCAGAAAGAAAAAACATGGAAATGAATCCATTCTAGTTTCCAGTGAACACCTTATTTTTTCTCCAACCACTGTAATATGTGACTTCCATTAACACTTCAGTGCTGATTTTCAGTTATTCCTAGCCAATTTAGTAAAATCAAAAGAAAAAAATCACCACCTTCATCAGATTTTATTCCGGTTTTGATGAAAAGTTAGAGTCAGAATTAGCTTTTTCTGAACAACTTCATTAGGTGACATCTTAAAGGGAGTCATATCATTCATCTGTCAAATAGTTTTATCTTAAAACTTGAAACAAACAAAAACAAACAGACAAATAAACCAACAAAGTATTTCTGACACTGCTCATGTGTGCTGATGGGTCCTCGTATACCATGCTACAGCTCAGATCTCCTGAATCATAGCACCAGATTCCTTACAATAAAAGTACATGATTTTTCTGATTGCCCTGGTTTTGGCTGAAATAGAGTTAATTTTCCTCGGAATAGCTGGTATGGTGCTGTGTTTCTTAGTATGAGAATAATGCTGATAATCCACTGATGTTTTAGGTGTTGCAGAGCACTACTTAAACAGAGCCGAGGACTGTTCAGCTTCTTGTGCTGCCCTGACAGCGAGGGGCTGGGGGTGCACAAGGAGCTTGCAGGAGACAGAAATAGGACAGCTGACCCCGACCTACCCAAGGGATATTCCATACCATGTGGTGTCATGCAGAACAATAAAACTGGGTTGGTAGGCAGGGGGGACTGCTGCTCAGGGATGGGCATCAGTTGGCAGGTGCTGAGTAACTGCATTGTGCATCACTTGCTTTGTGTATGTGTATGTGTATATATATATATATATATATGTATATTTGCACTAAGTCCTTGGAAATAGTCAGGAGAGGACTGAACATGTGGGGTAAATCAGCAGTGGTGCTGGAATGGGATGCAGACAGCAGGAGAAGCTGGGCATGTTTCAGCCTGACATGCAACCACTTGAGCTCTCAGCTGTAGTTATATTTTCAGATGCTGTAGCTCCAACAGAAGAACACTGGCTCACCTATAATACACACTTCCTGCTGGTAATTTCAAAAATGTCCATCTTGATTTGCCTTTTAAGATGGGTAATAGTTAATTGCACTTGTGATCAACCTAGGGTTGCCAGCAAATCTTTCTTGAAAGAAGACTGGACACAGCTGGAGGTGGTGATGGTTCAGCCCCCCCTTGCAAGTGCACTACTGTTCATGGGGTCATTCTAGGGATGGCAGAGGTAAATCTTGAACACCTGTTGACTTGGAGGGCACTGACATCACAGGCAAAGGCTCCCTGCAGCTGTGGGTATCTAGGCCTGTGTGAGCATCCCACATCATTATCCTTGGCCCTTAGTCACTGCAGTTTCCCATCTGTGCAGAAGCCTGTCACAGCCTGGAATGGAGACTGCTCATCTGTATTGGATGGCAGGAGTGCCTGTAGGTCATGCATGCCTCTAACATCTCCCCAGAAAGCTGTTTACCCTGCCTTTAAGGTAGATCCTTTGAGCCATGGTCAGGTAGCAGGGATAAGAGCCAGTCTTGACTAATGTCACAGAGTAAGAACTGACTTTACACCTCTGTTGGCTTGGGACATGCTGCAGTGCATTGCATTTGAGGCTAAAACAGGCTGTTTGGGGCTATTTGTTCTGGTGTAACCTGTCAGAAAGCTTAAGTACTATGTATCTGCCCCCCCCCCTCCTTGCTGAGGGTTATTGGACTTAGAGCAATCCAACAGCAAAAGGGTCCTCCAAAAGGAAGGACAACTACTTAATTTGCTGTGTATCCAAGACAGTTATGCCAATAGCCCACTGGTAACTTTTGGATTATTGAAGTACCCTCTCCTGTGATAGTCTATGTCAAGCATGCCTGCAGCCTTGGGGCCAGTCACAGTGGGGTGCATTTGCCACTCCTTCCCAGTTACCCTCTCTTCAAGTTCAAGTACAGTTAGCTGTCGGGATCCCCCTGTCACTCCAGAAACACAGATGGGGTCTGCTGCTTTCTAGCTTGCTGGCATTAGGGTACACTGGTGCCCGCTAGAGTCTTAAAGCCCTGTGGGGCTGATGTTCCAGGCCATTGAGTCCACACAGTCAGATAAACCTGGTTGTCCTTTTCTCCACTTGGCTGGAGGCACAGCTCATCTGGTCCTGGTCACAGTATTCGTTACTGTGTCTGGATGACTGCCCATGGAAACTGGAGCAGCAGTTTTCTCAGAAGACACTGCTTTTGCAATTGTTCTCCTTGCAATTTGTGTACCTCTAGGGTCAAGGTAGATTTTTCCATCCCATTTTTTCATGTCCTCTCCACGATCACGCAGGTTAAACTGCAGGGTGGCATGTGGTGTGTACCTACTATATCCTCTTGAGCAGAGAGCAGTGGTTGCTCCTAGTAGCTGAGATACTGGTTTGTACAGGTAGGGAGTAGGACGTAACCTTATTGAACTGCCGGAACTTCCAGGACAGCTTCTGCACAGCATTCTTGATTGGTGGGCCTTTGGGGAAAGCTTCTCAACAGCTGAGATGTGAGTCTATAGGGAGGGAGAGAGGCTTTTTTTGCATTGCTGAAGTTGGCCAGCCGATTAGTGTGGCATATGTTCGTTGTCTTTCCGGCTCGTTACTGCCAATGAGTTGGCATAGAACAATGGGGCACTCCATACAAACCTGTGCTACAGTGGTTGTATGCACTTGACTTAATCTGGATCTTTAGAGAATTGGTCATCGTACTGCAAGTCACCATAAACTCTCTCCAGCGTGGCTAACTTCCTTTAGTACTGGATACCCGTCTCCATGGAGGTCCACTTGCTTGGGTGACATCTTCCCTGAAGGGATACTTCTCTTCCACACCTAACAGGACTTGCCTCTGGATGCTGATGACTTGTGACCATTATCCCATTGCTCTGTCAACATCACCTTCCCTCAGAGGGATCCAGCCGCTTGGCTTCCCTGCGCTCTAATTCCAGGCTACTGGCCTTCTTATTCCTGCACTGGAGCAACCAGGTGACGGGGTGCTCACCTGGGTGATACACAAGAAGATTTGTGCCATCTCACAGCTCATACCCACAGCCCAGTTGCTGGGATCGGGCCCTTTTCTGCTGGGCAACTTTCCAGCCCCTCATCCCTAAGCCCACACCACTGCTCTGGGGTTCTGATGCAAATGCAGCACCCAG